>NC_044000.1:20425000-20487500 GCF_902150065.1 Myripristis murdjan
TGCTGAGTCGAGGCTCTCGCTGACATTTCTTGTGCGCTGACCTTTGCTGTGGCCATTGACTGAGTTGGGATTTGAAGGATGCTGCATACTGTGCCATACAGTCCCAGAGAGGGAAAAGCAAATATTCTAAGCACTTTGAAGACGGTATACGCACACACACACCACACGCACACAAGCATTATGAACAAAACCACATTGCACTTTTCTGCATGTTCATTAATCATAGATGCAAGGGCTTCACGGCCAACATAGCATATTAATCAAAAATAGGCGACATTAATCACATGCATGAAATGGCAGTAGTTACACCTGTGACAATGCCATCTGATTTAAACATGTTACTCCAGACTGTGTTAATGATGCCACCCAGGGCCAGGAAAATCAACCTCTCTGCTTTCACTGAAACAATAAATGCACAACCCATAAGGCTATTTTCTTACATGTAGTCAAGGAGTGTGTTTTTCTGCTTTCCTGATGGGTGTTACATAGGGGTCAGTGGGTGTTGCAGCAATTAACACCTACATCTTTTTCTTCACAGCTTGACCACTGGATTTTCACTTTGCGTGTTGAAATTGTATTAGCCATAGCTGTTTTTTTTTTTTTTTTTTTTTTTTTTTATCCTGTCTGCCTTTACAAGGAAAGAGATCATCTGTTCAAAACAAAATACTGTTGATGCTGGTAGGGTAGATTTAGGGAGATACAGAGATTAAATGGGATAGATTTACTTGTGCTGGATACAAATAGCAACATTACTCATGTGAGATAAGAGACTGAAACAGGGGGAAGCATCATGCAAATCCTCCATGTGTGGTTACACTGCCCTCTTTTGAATGCACAGCGGTGAGGTGCTGCAGCAGTGGAAAAAAACTGAAATTATAAAATGTAGATTTAGAAATTTCTTTTCATTTTTAGATACGACTGTTTAAATGACGCAGAGTAAATTAAATATTTGATTATTGCCAGTAAATGCCATAAAGCACAATACATGTGAATTTAATTATGAATAGCATTTATAGTGAGCATGACTTGTGCTTATACAAACATATTTAGAAAATGTAAGTAAACAAAAATATGCTTCTCTTTGTGCTACTTTGTTACCTTTATGTGTTCGTCTGCTAGTCCCTGCATAAAGGAGCCTTTGTATGAGCAAAATATATTTTTTCATGTTAGTTTGTTTGTGGTTCCACCAGAAACTCTCTTTATCAGAAAAGTGAGATAAAACAAACACTTCAGACATAAGAAATCATGTATTTTTCCTTGTGCAACTACTGACATTAAAAGAAGGTAAGTGAGGGTCAGTGCTGATTTAGAGCCCAGGACCTTGGGGTAACCACTGTGGTATCAGCTGTTCCAACTATAATGAACTGGCACCGCAGCTCATTTATGCGTATAGAGTTTTTCTTAATGAATTGTTGATAATTTCTTATACTGTTCCCAAAACTGAAATCACTTTAATAATTCTTTACTCCAAAATAAAAATGTATGTGGTCCTATGACATTGAGACTAAATAGATTTGGAGAGCTCTTGAAATGACTGACATTATGTGAAAAAAAATATTGCAAATTTGGATTTTTTTTTAAGCTTGAAAAGGAGTTATTGTATGTAAAATGAAAACTTAACATTAGTTGTGAAAAATCATAAAAAAAATAAAGGCTTATTTTCACAAAGGCCAGCCTTTCCCAGATCGGCTTGTAATACTAGACTAATATGTGTACACCTGAGCTCTAGAATAAAACATACAAAGTACGAAATAAGGTTTATGTCAAATGATGAAATTGTCATCTTTTGTTCATCTTTCAGACAATAGGGTTGAATAAAGGTTTTGCTTTGAATTTCTAACCACGGAGAGCCCATGAAGAGATCTAATTCTTCAGGTACAAATATCACCTGTCTCTAAACACTTGTCCACCTAGGCATGAGGTTAAATGTGCAATATGTGAAATTTCAAGCGTCAATTGAAGTGATTCACCACTCAAAAAAAAATCATGTTATTTGATGGCTGAGTTATGGGCTTTTTCCATGTTTTTTTCTGTCAGGTAATTCTAAACAGTCCTTACTTCAACTGACCCCCAGTTTTGCATAGTGCACCTTTAACTTCAGTGCTGAAATTATAGTATACTTAGTGGTACTGGTGTAATGGTACAGTAGTGATAATGCTAAAACAGTTACATACAGTTGAAACACACAGCAGTGCCTGCAATATCAGCGAGTGATCCCTTCATGAACTCTTGTCTTACGCTGAGCCTTTTATCAGCATCTCTGAGCTGGAAACCCAAACGCCTGCCGAGATAGCATCTCTTTTAGTTCTGATCCGTTAGCCAGTTAGTTTCTCCCTAAGCTGAGTTTGCGCTCTGGCTCGGGCTGCAGTCTGGTTATTGGCCCAACACCGTTCCCTGACCCCTACAGCCTGACAGACAGCTCTGATAAACTCATATCACACATGACAGAGAAACCGAAGACCTGGCCTAATTAGCAGACAGGACGAGAGGACATAGGGAGAGAGAGAAGGGGCGGGCGGATTGGAGATTGAAAATCAAAACGAGGAAGACTTTATTAACAGAGCTGGTGACCCCTGGTTATTTATTTATGGGATTACTAAAGAGGACTTTGGAACAGAATGCCCTGCCAAATTCTTAACAACCATGTTGTGCCTGTTTGCTGTTTTGTTCCTGATAGGTTGCTATGCATCGCACACCACCCTCTCTCTGTCTCATTCTCCCTCTCTTTCTCTCTCTGTCTCTCTCTGTTTCTTTTTTCTCTCCCTCTGTCACACGCACACACACAGACACATACACATACACACACATATAAACACATGCATGCACTTGACACCTTCCTCTGCAGACTTACCTGTCCAGGTATTCCAGTAATCCGGGCCAAGCCCTGTCAGGTGGAAGAAAGTCTATCCCAGGGCGGGACAGAGGGGAAGGGGGGAGGGAGGAAGGGGGAGGAGGGGGGCAGTAAGTCTAGCCGGTGGTGGGGAAGGGGAGGGAGGGAGAGGGCCAGAGACAGGGGGCAGGTAAGGGGGATCGTATTCAGGCTCCTGGGGACAGGAGGCTTGGCGTGGCACCACACTGCCCACCCAACATCAACACTCTCAGGTTCCCTGGCTCAGATGGGCGAGATAATCACCCTCTCTCCACAGGGACCATCTGGAGGCAGGGAGGGAGATGGGGGTGCTATTTTATTTCCATAAAATACAAATTCAATCATCCACCAGCCAGACAAAAAAAAAAAAAAAAAAAAAAAAACACAAACTCCTGTTTCTCTACCTGACAACAGGTTGACGTTGGCACAAAATATCGGTACATGTGCACAGCTACAAAATCCATCTGAAGAAAATGTTACATGTGTAAATAGTAAACAGACACACATGCAGCACTGCTCCCTCTCATCTCTGACAATCTCCAGTTTGATTGACACTCCTATCCCACTGGAGATCAGAGGACAGCCACTGTGATTATCATCTCAATGTGGTAACTGAGACACCTCTAATCCCATAATAATCCTTCACAGTCAGTCAACACAGGAGTATTCTGACCTCTTGCGAGGCAAACACATATGCACGCTCACACACAGGCACACACACACACACACACACACACACACACACATATCACATACACAAACACACAGGTTTTTACAGGTACCATTACACCTGTGTTCAGACGAAGGACAAAAACAAAGACAGGTGGACTTTCTTTCAGATGACAAAAGATCGTTTAGTAAAGTTTTGTTTAACAGTCTTTATCATGTGTTCACAGAATTCATGCATTTTATGATCCCGACAACAGCAACAGCCGTTTGTTTAGAGTAAAGAGAAGAAGAACTGGATGGCTGGCATGAGCATCAACAGCCGTGAAATAAATAAAATATCAGCACCAATTTTATTAGCGGAAAATCAAGCAAAAAGCCCTCACAATACTTTCTACAGTGAAAATGCTTTACTGCGCAACGATCTCTGGGAACTGCAGTGCTGGGAGACTGCAAATGGAAAATAGCTTTATATATAGTGCATTAAATGGTAACATTTCTGCCAAACATTGTACATGATCCCTCATAAATAAAAATTAAAAAAACACCACAGCACTGTCAGCTTAACACCAAAGATATTGACCAAAAAAAAAAAAAAAAAAAATCACATTACCATTTTAATGTCATAGGGATAAAATGTTTGGATGTTGAAATTCAGTTATCTATTTTGGTATTTTTTTATGCTTGCCAACAGGTCAAGCATTCACATTTAAATCCCACGAGACCTGCTGAGGTCTATGTGACAGTGGGATTTTAATGCGGTCCTTGTTTTTTATTGAGATAAATAAGTCGAAAAGCTGAGGTGGGTTTCAGTTCGAGGCCAGCAGGAGGACAGGTGGGTCCAAAGAAATGGATATTTTCCACTACACCATCTCGCTCCCTATTCCCTCTCTCCTCTCCTTCCCTATTCTGTTCTCTTGCTCGTTTAACGGCATGTGTTGTCCTCTGACCCGCAGCCGCAGCGCCCGGCCGCCACACATACCGCCATGCGTGCTCCACAAGGCAGTTTGAGCCTGTCACTGTCTCTTGTTCAGCAGCGCCGTGCCCTGTGAGGTAACCACAGCCTTTTTCTGAGGAAGTGGAGTGATGGCTGGTTCCCTCCTCTGAAGCCCTAACCGCAGAGAGACGTGCCCAGCAGGGGGTCTGGGAGTCAATGGATGTCACTGTGTAACAAGCTGTTTCAGCACAGTTCTATAGACAAGAAAAACTACAGAGTACAGAGGGAACAAAGAAAGGCCCCTGCAAGTGTGTGTGTGTGTGTGTGTGTGTGTGTGTGTGTGTGTGTGTGTGTGTGTGTGCGTGTGTGTGTGTGTGTGTGTGCGCATGTGGATATGGTAATGACACATGACTAAGGTTAGCAAGTTGAGAGGGCCCACATGTCACCCGATGGGGGGTCCAAATTGGGTCGTCACTTTGCCTCCAAAGGAGAAATTGGTTGCTCTGCTCTACATTTCTCCTTTTTTTCTGAATGCCACACACTGGCCGGTAAAAGTTAGAATACGATAATGGTTCTTTACCACAGTGACAGTTAAAGGTCTGTGACACTTAGACCTACAGCAAAAACTCTGTGATAAGGCTGGGAGGGACAGATGCTTTATATGTTTTCTAAAATTCAGTTTTTGTCTTTCTTCACCATATGTACACTTATAGCATCAATTTAAAGTTTTTTCCTTTCCTCTTTTAATTTGATCAAAGTGTAAAAAATCAGTAGCAAGGTATTTCCAAACCAAAGAACACTTTTTTTAAATACAAAACATTTCTTACAATTAAATTTTAACGTTTAACAAAATAGAACATTTAAGATAATGCAAGAAAAAAAAAAAAAAAAAAACAAGAACCCCTAACTAATGAAATTAATTGTATTTCTGCTCAGGAATAACCTTCTATACCAGTATGAATTACCAATCTGGCTTAATCCTCTTGGAATTGAACAAACATACGTATAAGAAATAAACAAATAGATGAACAACAAAGAATTAACAGTAGCTGATATAAAAGCAACAATAAAATGAGGTAAAATTAAATATAGGACAAATATTACAAAACAAGACGAAGAGGCCACTGTGAGCAGACTCTTGTGTCAAATCCTGAGTGAACGGTGATCTGAGCGTATGTGCCACCTTCTCTTTTTGCATTGTATCAAATAGCTAACTGTACGTCATTTACTTTGGCGATGCAGACAGACACAGCACACAGCCACAGACTGTCAGAGTGACCTGGTCTGAAAAACCATGACGTATTTGTTCCCGAGCTGCTCTCAGCCACATGAATATCTGGGTCCACTTGGTATACACTGTACAGTTATACTCTCTTAACTGTATCAGCATGCAGGAGCAGCCCAGTGCTGCTGTGCTCCCTCTCTCTCTCTCTCTCTCTCTCTCTTACAAGTATAGCCACAGACGCATGTGGACTCACTTTTGAAAAAGAGCGCACAGTCTCCTCACTAATACCACAGGATATCACACATTTAAGACTGGTCTCAGTGGCATAACTACAGCACACATCCATCTCTGTGGCATTAGCTTGATAGATGTATTTTTCATGCTGCCATTAGGGCTGCTGCAGAACGCTGTGCTGGGCCTGTGTATGCTAATGTGCCCTCTCACACCTGCAGTTTCCAATTACCCCTGAGGAATGGAGCCAAGGCTCAGTCTGCAGCCACCAGCAATAACATGAGTAATGGCAAAATTGTACAAGTGCTTTGTAGAATACGGAAAAAAAGAAAAAGAAGAAAAAAGAATCTATCAAGAGAGGGTAGGGAGAGAAAGAGAAGAGAGGCAAGGTGGGGAAAGTAAGAGGGAAAGAGGTGCGTGAAAGTGTGAAAAACAGAAAGATACAGAGGCTCCGCATTTTTCCCTTGAAGATTTTCTCGATGCATTTTCATGGCATATTGATTTTCCTCCATGGAGTCCCTTTTTTTATCATTGTTGTGAATGTGTCAAAAAATCACAACATTCCAACATAGAGAGCTGTCAGCTTCCCTTCTCCTATATATTGCAGAAATATATTTTTTCTGCTTATTCTAAGAGGAGGCTTTGAGATCAGCAATTCAACATAGTGTTACGTAAACAGACGGATGTGAAAGGAAATAGGAATGTGTAGAAGCACCCACCGAGATAGATTCATCTTGCTTTCTGGAACCCAGAACTCCCCCCTCCAATCATCTGAGCTTGGCTTCACAACTGATTTATTTTCCCTTTCTTCCTCTCTGTGCCCCGTGCAGACCAAGACAACTATGCTGATTAGATAGTGGCTTTTATTGTGTGTGTGTGTGTGTGTATGTGTGTGTGTGTGTGTGTGTGTGTGTGTGTGTGTGTGTGTGTGTGTGTGAGAGAGAGAGAGAGAGAGAGAGAGAGAGAGAGAGGGACAGACAGAGAGAGAGAGATGGCACTTTATAGGCCTCTCTACTGTGTTTTGAGCTACTGATAGTGCAGAGGGAGAGAGAGAGGGAGAGACTAGGAATGGTATTAGTGGAGGTTGTGGCTGCTGGCCTTGATAACAGGAGGTGGAAAATCAATAACCTCCATTGACAGCCGTGCGAGTGGCACCTCCCTTTAATTTTATTACTCCTCCCTCCTCTTGTTATTCTGCGTCTGTCACTTACAGGATGATCATAGACAAACATGCATGCATGCGACCGGGCACATACATGTACAGACACGGGCACGCACATTACATAGGCATGCACAGGCAGGAGGCACCTGGTAAAGACCTGGCAGGATTAGTGTGTTGCATGAGATGGTTACCATGAGGAACACATGTTCAGGTCACCGTCTCTCTGACTGCACTGTGTCACTGCTCCAAAACACTGCTCTTCTTATTATACTCCCTCTCTGTCTTTCTTTTCTCTCCCTTCCCATCTGCATCCCCCCCTCTGCCTCTTTCTCTCCCTCTCTGCATTTGTGTGTGTGTGTGTGTGAACTGAATATGTTTGAGGGGTGAGGGGGGGCACCAAATCCGTAGAGAGGACTTGGCAGTGGCTCCTCTCCCTCTCGCTTCATCGCTTCGGTCCTCCCCAAATCCTATTTCACGGTGCCAAGCATCCGCTCCCTGAGATCTCCACAGCTCCCATCTCCAGACGCAGGTTTAAGCCCCTCTCTTGGCACCCGGAGTGGGCATGGAGAGAGAAGGCATGTGACGCGCAGCAGTGCCGCCAGAGACACAGACAAACACACCTATTATCTTTGCCCAGAGAGGCACCAGCATCCTGCAGTGTGTGCGACGTCTCAAACTCGGCAGGTGTAAAGGCCACATTCAGTGACCTCTGACCTCTTGCTTCACTTGGGAGGTCGCATGTGAACTCCTAAGCCTCTTCATTTACCCGCTCAATCACTCACACACAAACACAGATAAAGGCGCATTCACTCAAGCAAAAGTAAATTGGCCAAATATAGCTGTAACACCACACAAGCTCCCAGCTGTGATGAAATAGTAGACCACAAACTGTAATTATCACCCTCTGTCAATTTGTTCTCACGTGATAAGGGGTAAAAAAAAAAATGCTTTAAAGGTCCCTCTATTACAGCTTATCATGGTGAATTAGTAGCAACACAGCAGCATCTAAATCCACATTAACAGAGCCATATTTAAGTGTGATTATGCTGTAGTCATAAAGCAATAAATGCATTTTCAGGCAGAGACCACTAGATGGCACCAAATACCTTATCTTGCTGCATGTTCACATTTTAACTAATACATAAGCCTACTGAGACAGCTCATTATTTCTGTTAGTGGATCAGCTCCCTGCATATTATCCTGCCTCAGTCTGTTAGCCATCAGGCATTGATTTCCTAAAATGTTATACCCTGCTCACACTTTTTTTCCCCCTCGCTGCATAAACATGCCTCATAATTGCAATACTCCATCATTGGCAATCATATGGCCATGACTGTTGTCTCCATCCCTGTGGAGAATATCAGCAGTGGCATCTATTTGCAGAGAAATTTGACACTTGAGTAACAGCATGGAATCTGGCTGCCAGCATAGCCCCAATGGCCCCAAACAGACCTCATTATCATCTCACACAATTGTGGAAAAACTGAAAATCCAGTCAAAAGATGCAGATCTGAGGATGCACATGGAGAGGCTTAACACGGAGTGCAATGAAAGTAACCCACTGCCACATTTGCGGCTCTCCCTCACCCACACAACAAGACAGAGGGAAGGAGTGACCCATTTCCTTCAGTCAGCTGGAACATGCTGGTCAGTCAGCTGTGAGATAACCAACAGCAACACAAACAACATCAATTATTGCTCCTCATTAAGCAAGTATGAGGCACAGTCTGCTCAGAAGTCAAGAATGGATGAACAGATAAACACATATCATCAAATTCAATGATCTAGGCCAGTATTTGTTTATGAATAAAGGAGGATAATGCATTGAAAAATTCTTCTGCAAACTAAAAAATTTATTTCCAAAATGCTATATTCCCATTTGAGGGTGACATTACCTTAGGCTCATCAAACTATGCTGTACCTCCAAACTCAGTGACTTCCAGAATGTAAAAATGTAAGTTTTATCAGTTAAGGACTTCATTTCCATATTATCCTCCACAAGTACCAGTGCCTCAAACTACTTCTAGTCTGTTTATCATAACCCACTTATTGGTATATTCTTATCCTCTGTGGCATATCTGTAACAGGCTACTCCGGTCCAAAAGAGGCCTGTACCTTTGCAGTGCATCCCATCCTTTTAAAATGTAAAATAACAGTAATATTGTTCTCGTCCCCAGCTGAGACAAATCAATCAGCAAACAGGAGATAAGAGGCACTTAGTCAAACACACTACAGCACAATAAAACATCATGCATAGAGAGTAACATTATACTGTTACAGCTCACAACAAACAAAAAAGCATGTTGCAATCTGTCCATTGAGGCTAACTCATCATTAAACATTAAGTGCCTTGGGGGCTCCAGGGAGGTAAACAGCGACATCCAGCATTAGTACGTCAGAGCTGAAAGTGCTGGGTCCTTATGCATTATTAATAGCGTCTGCGCTAATTGAAAGTCATAACTCCGCAAATGAAGCGTCTGGGCCAGACATCACGCCCTGCCACCCTGCTGCTAGAGGATCCCCCTCGTGGAGACACAGCTAATTTTAGATTTTCTCTCAATTTGCTCACAATAACAGCCGAGGTTGTGTAGGGTGGCGATCGAGTGATAACAAGCCCAACCCGTGAGCACCTATGACCTGGCGTCCCATCCAACTTAGAGCTGCTGCTGTCGGTGCAGCAAACGAGCCCTGTTACGTAACAGAGACAGTGGCCTTTGTCATCGATTTTAGTTTTATGTGTCTCTTTATCTTTTCAGTCTGCATTTATCGCTTCTCCGGTGAACTTGAGATTATGGTCACTATTATGCACAATCAGCATTCTGCTTTCATTGTCAATTTATATGGGCCTGTTGTGTTGGAATAAAAGAGCATGGGCATCATGAAATCATCACTGAGGACAAACACAATATCGGAGTATTATAGGAGCATTATAGGGTGTGTGTGTGTGTGTGTGTGTGTGTGTGTGTGTGGTGTGTGTGTGTGTGTGTGTGTGTGTGTGTGTGTGTGTGTGTGTGTGTGTGTGCGTGCGTGCGTGCGTGCGTGCGTGCGTGTCATGCACGAGTGGTGGGAGTCATTTTTAGCGTGTTATGGAAACATGCAGCTGCATGTGGCACTTGAACACATGAAATGTGTCTGCCTATAAATAGTAAAAGGTTAAAAGAGTGTGAGGACAAAAACATCAGCGGTGTGCAGTGGTTTGGTCTCACTCCCAGTGATTCCATAAATTATATTGCAGAAGTCTCCTCAGAGATTACTCAACAACAACAAAAAAACAACCCACAATATTACTGTAATATTCCTGCAAGATCTTATAGTTGTTCTATGATATTTGCACATTGTTCCTAAAAATATTATAGGATTACTTTAAGTTTTTTTCCTCACATGAGTTGTCCGGGACTTCTTGCAGAGGTGATTAGAGCCATCTCCTTCTTTCTTTTATTATAGTGCAGTATTCAGATGTATTCCCGGCGGGGTGAGAAAATCGCAGTGCGCATGCGCAGCGTAGTCATCTGACATGTGAATGCAATGAGCGTTTCGCATTGCTCTGCTACATCGAGGGCCACCTCTGTACGGCTGAGCGGGACACAGAGAGACTACATGAAAGAATATTTTTTGTGCAAGAATAGTACAGAAATAAACACAGAGTAGCATACAAGACGACCTAGAGGTTTGGTGAGTTGCATGTGGTGAGATTTCTCCGGAGATGTAGCCACGGGCGTGAGTGTAGGTTGTTTTATTTCCCCAGCTGCTGCATGGCTCTTCCCATGGATGCCATGAAAATCAAAACAGCCGACTGAGAGACCGCTGCTTCTCACGATCATAGATGGAGACACTGCGGTCGTGAGCGATGGATGCTGCTGAAAAGAGACACATTAGGTAGCGTTTACGAGGATCCAAGGAGAGCTGAACGTCTCGACTGCACAGTTTAGTTGCCACCGGGGCTGTCAAGAGGATGGATTTCAGCCTGCTCCGGAATCTCATCCGCAGATACGTAAGGGGCCCCGTCTGTCAACACTGATACAAGTGCATCTCAGCGTCTGCAAGTGCAACTCACACATGTTACATATGTTACCTTTCTGCTTTTGCTTCTCCCTTGTTTGCACTGAGAATTGAAATACCCTGTTGTTGACTTGTTGAAAAGGTAGAGCGTGGACGCGCCGCCGGCCGGCCGGGACGCGCGGCAGGCCGATAAATATTTTGTTTCTCTGTAATGATAAACATTTGATCCGAGCTGTTTCACTGTCCATTGAGTGTGGGCTGAATGGAGAATGTGCTAGTGGATCCAGATGCAGTAACGGCTGCTGGGTGTGGAGAATAGAAATGAACTTGGCTGGCCCAGTTAAGTTGAGCTAAAACATGAGTGATGCATGCACACTAATGTCGAAACTATGTGATGGACTTGCAGAGGAGACAAACCCACAGAGGGCTTGATATGAGTGGCCTTGATGGAAGCCATACTCACTTCCTGCCTTTTATCGTGATGAGGCAGAATGAGAAAGGCCACGAGGTTACAGTAGAAAGACTTGGGGAAGTGGAATGTACACCATTCAGAAAAGCAGAATTCAGCAGGGGCACCAGCAGTTCTTAGCTTTTTTTGATTATTGTGTAGGCATTTCTGCTTTATTTGATGGTGACAGTAGAGAGAGTGAGAGGAAAGGCAGGGAGGGAGGTTTGAATGACATGCAGCAAAGGGCCCTGGCCAGATTTGAACTTAGGCCGCTGCAGTTAGGACTTGATACATGGTACACATTTCACCAGGTGAGCCACCAGACTGCCCTGGCACCAGCATCTCTAATCACTGATCTAGTTTGTCTGCACGCAGGAAATGCACACATAATGGCAGAGTTGATGATGGCGAGTTTCAGCCGTATTACCATATTACTGACTGTTAAAAAAAGGCCAGTGCCGCCAGCAGCCTCTGATTATCTGCCAGGACAGGAAGCAGCTGGTCAGTGGGTGGCTGAATTACAGAAAGAAGGTCTAGTAGCAGCCATGACTGACTCTGACAGGACTAGAGATAGCCATCATCAGACAGGACAGGACACCGATGGAGAATCAACACATCTGCTATATATACACTGTATCGGTAATCCTTTGACCTGACCTTAAAACTGGCTCAGGTGCTGTGAAGATAATCACCTATGTAAGTGTGTGTGTGTGTGTGTGCATTTCTGTATGTGTCTCTGATTGTTAAAGGTGGGCCGAAGCTTGTGTGTATGTGTGTGTGCGTGTGTCTGTGCAGGAGGCGGGTGATGGTGTGCAGGGGGCATGACGGATGCTCCACCAGGGCTAATGTCGGGGGAAATCAAATCCACTAGTGAGGCACAGAGGAGGAGGGATGGGGGTCATTGAACACTTGCCTCATCCCTCACCCTGCTGTCATGCCTTCCTCCTTTGCATCTCGCCATCGTCACTTTGCCATGGTAACGTGTGGAAGAAGGGACAGAGACATGGCATCGTTAATTTAATTATCCAGATATTGATGAAGAAATGAAGGGATGGTGAGATGTGTGTGTCTTCTATTAGCCCTGCGCTCGTCAACAGCTGCTCCATTAATGAGGATACACAGATAAACAAAAATTGTCCTATACAAGGTTAACATGTGTTGAGTAGGGCAGGTCACTGTTTTGCACCTTGTTTCTGGTAGTGCTTGTGAACCTTGTATGCACCAAGGTCACTGCAAAAATGCGGCAAACCTTTTAATAATTAATTTCATAATTTTGCCATTGAAGGCAATGACTGAATTCGAGTTTTTCCTCATCCATGAAATAATGTGTTTCTGATTTAGTCCACATTGAAATGTCACAGCGGAGCATTTTACTTTCTTGCTGAAGTTTATGAACCATTCACTCCATCCCTTGTTTCTTTACTCTGCTTTGCTAACACCTTTTAATTTCAAACTGGAGCGTTCATGATAGGAGATCATTCCTAAAGCATTCACCTTGACTAATGGGAAACCAGCCTTTATTATCAAGAAAATGTGAACTGCGCTGCCAAATGCACTTCATTACTAACTGTGGCAAATTATTCATATCTGTCTAATATAATGCATTATAAGGACAAGGGAATTTTATTTCCTGAAGGCAGTACATCTTGTTCTGCATATAGCCCTGTTTTGTGACTTTAGAAAAAAATTTGCCTATTGCAGGATAAAAGCCTACATGGTGCAGTAAGTGGTTTTTGCAGAGGAAAATCTAAAGTCATGGCCTTTTTAGTGCATAAAGTTTAAATGGGACAGCGTGTTGTGTAATAACCTAAATCTGTTAAACTTCTTTCACTCTGCCAACATAAAGGAATTACTAAGCCCTCATGCAACAACATAGAAATATATATATATATATGTGTGTGTGTGTGTGTGTGTGTGTGTGTGTGTGTGCTCTTGTTATGTTATCTCAACAGACCATGGAACAAAAGGAAAGGAAGAGAGTTTATTGATAATGAGATTTATCTGTAAAACAACCTCCTGTGGATTGACCAGATTGCATGAGGGTGTGTGTGTGTGTGTGTGTGTGTGTGTGTGTGTGTGTGTGTGTGTGTGTGTGTGTGTGTGTGTGTGTGTGTGCGTGCGTGTGTGCCTGCGTGTATTGATGGGTCAGTGCATGTGTTACAATGTGTGTCCACTGTCTCCACTGCCTCCTGTTGGGCGCCCTTTTGTCGTCTGGTAATAATAGTGGTTGTGTGATGCCTCGGCCTGGCACTAAGCAAGGGATCCAAGAAAACTGCATGAGGTCATCTGGACAGGAAGGAGGGGGTGTGAGTTTGCCAGTGGGGGTCATATTAAAAAGTCCTGACATCTTATGAGGCCTTCAATGTGTTTTCCCATCTTTAAAGCTTTCTACTCCTTTCACACAGAGGCTAGTGATAATGACATTTTGATGTATATTGGCATCTCATGCTTTTGTATTTCCTTCCTTTTTCAGCTTTCTCTCTCGCCTCACCTTTCCCTCTCATGATGTGTAACTGTGTTTGTAGTGTAAAACCTTTCACACCGCCATGCAGATAACAGCAAGGCCAGCTGATCGGATCATTCCCCCTGATCTGAGAGGGTGCTGGGGTGGGTCCAAGGGTGCAGAAGGGGTTTAGAGAGGTGTCTAGCAAGTTTACAGCTCCATGAATCCCCTGGATAGTGTCGAAAGGCAGAGCTCAGCTTGGTAGATTACTGTTAGCTATTACTGCTACAAAGGGCTAAGGGCAGTCTATTCCTGTCCACTGGCCCCCTCAGAGGCTGGGCTCTGGCGAAGAGGGAAGCTTTAGGTGACAAACACACACGCACACACACCAGCTTTGTGCTTGGCTCGGGCCAAGCTGTGCCCACTGGCCTGCATGGATATCACAGAGAACAGCATTTATGTGCTGGCCTATAAGAATGGTTTGGTTTGCCACAGCATGCCCCGGAGACGGAGGTTTCATGCAGTTTCAATACAAGTTAACGTCGCAAGGCTGCACATCAGGATGTTGTCAGTTTAAAACGCAGCCAAAATGAGAAAAGGGGTTTTTAGGAAGCGGATTAGGGTGGCGGGAGAAAAGGAGAGAAGAGAGGAGAGGAGAGAAGTAGCACAGCTGGATTATACACTTATGTAACAGTTAGATCACATCAAGGCGAGTAAGGGAGAAAGCACAGGGGAAAATAGAAAAAATATTGTTATTTTAGACTATTTTGCTTCCTGGTTGCTTACATTTGTCCTTTGATGGTAAGGCAGGTAGTCTGTTAATTACATCATAGGTCTTGTAAAAATTTGGTGGCATGTTCCCCTTTGAATTTGGTGGCTGAGATAGTATTCACTAACACACGTTTGAAATCGCCCCTTTTCTCACAGACTGTACAAAAAATAATTAGTGTTATACATATTTTATGTCTATGCAAATGCTCACATTTCTATTTAGTGCTTAGAATACATCACATGTCCAGAGTGCTGAGGCAAATGTGGAACAGGCTGTATGGAAAGTAAAGATAACCCGTGTAGGATTTTTTTTTTTTTTAAGATATTATTATCTAATGAATGTTATAACAACCCTCAGCACTCACTTCCCCTGTGAGCTGCCTTCCATCTCCGTGTTTCATTATTTCCTTCCCCTTTGCTGTTTTTGATGTACAACTCAGCATTCTGTTTTGTTCTGGAAATTTTTCCTCCCACAGGGAATAGAGTTCACGAACTCCCAGTTGGACCAAACGAAAGCCCAAAGCAGATCACTGAGCCTTTTGTTTGCAACAGTAAAAAGTTGCAACAGTAATCTATTGGGATCTGTCGTTAAATCTTATTTCACAACATTGTGTTAATGATAAAATCCAATACATCACATCCTCGTTCCGTATATACCATAGATTCTGTACACATGCTATACATTTTGAACTGGTAAACATAGCCTATATCTGCCGTTACGTACTGTGTTGCTATGGTGATTAATGGCAGATGAGGTGCAGCAGTGTGAGTTGAACTGGTAAGCTTCTTCTTCTGTTGTACATCTCAGCGTCGAGTCCCTTTTATCTTTGTTCACATCCTACAGAGAAATCCACAGCTTCTCTGAATGACAGGTGGTATCTCTGCCTGCAGAGTTGGACAGGGTTCATGCTTTTGCCCCACTTGACTGTTTGCAGGATATCTGAAAGGGTTATGAATGGACCCAGGTCGACAAGGCAGTGGGCGTGGCTTCTTACAAAAAGGCACGTAACACCATCAAACTTTATGTGCCTATCAGCAGACGTAAGACAAGCGAAACCCTCCATTATTGGCCCAACATGGGGACACTTATTTCCTTTTGGCATAACCGCCCCACCATTTTTGCCAAAACTTGGAACGGTAAGGGTGACCTTAATGTCCGCAGAACAAACTCAGCCATGTCTCTTGATGCCCTGCAGGAGCAGCTGGAGATTAAATGCCTTGCTCACAGGCACCTCATCAGTAGTTTTCAAGGGAGGGAGCCTCCTGGTTCAGTCATGCCCCACCCTGCTCTAATTTCCCCAGCCAGGAGTTATCTGTGCTTGCATGCATTAATTAGTAATTAGTGGCTAGCTTTCTGGTGATTCTAATCAACAGCTCTTGATGATACATGGTTCACAAAATGATAATGTTGAGGTCTTAATGGTTTGTGATACACTAGTGCTGCTAAGGACAATATAATATATGGTGATTTAGCATTCATACTGTCGTTCATTTGAATGTATTAAAAAGATGATACAACATCCCTTAGAGCTACAGTTGCAATTAGTCGCTGAATAAAAAACAGCCCAATCAATCAACTATCCCATAGATAAAATACCAGGACTATCACACTTTCAAAAACATTGTTGTTGTTTTTTTTTACTCATCCCCTGAAACCACACATTCAGTTTGCCACAACTTTAATTTTCAGCATATCTTTGTTTTCCCATGTGGGAGTGTGTCCCATATGCGCCTGTATACGTGTGTTATGTAAGCATGTATGTGTTTCTGCAGCCCCTGCCTGGTTAACATGAGTAGTTCATTAAGGAAGAGCTCAGTCAGGGGAATTTAATCTGTGGGTTAATGAGGGATACCTGCCTGACATGGTGTGGGGTACTGCAGGGCAGCGTGGGATAGTGGAGCAGGGATGAGACAGGACCATTTAATCAAGCCAGTTAATGGTGGATGCTTTTATTATCCGTCTTTGGTAATAATGAACTAGACGACATGGGAATGTGGAGGCAGCCAGATTGAGTGGTGTGTTGTTGTGAGGTCAAGGCACACGGGCTGCTGTGACTCCATGGGTAAAGCATGGCACTGCCACGGTTAGGGGTCCAATTCCCACTGGGGCCACCCTCTTAAAAATAAATGCATTCATGGTTTTGTACAGTGCTTTGGATTAAAGTGTCGGCCAGCTGGTGTGTTATACATTATGCTTGGTTTGACAATAGAGAATTTGCAATAGGACAATAGGAACTTGTAATGAAATCACAGTCCTGTTTCTTTTCACCGTCCACATGACAAGAGTTTGCAGTGTTTTTGCTCACCAGTGTAGCTCCCAGGGTGAGAGTAGATTCACTCATTTTGGATGCCAACATTGAGGAACTCCTCCTGCAGAGGAAGTACACCACCTTTTGAGATATAAACAGTCAGTCAAATTAGTGTATAATAATTTTTTTTGTCTAAACTGTATCGGTTCTCAAGCTCTTTGTATCAATAAGTAACATTTATGCACATAATTTTCAAATGACATTTACATTTAGTGCACTAGTGAGTAAGATGACCATGCTAATTTTGCTTGAATAAAATGGATTGGGAAGTTTTAATTAGATTATTTTGAATCAGTTTGTCATCCAATTTATCATATGTGCTACTGTATATTTTATTAGTTGACTCAGATGTTATGCAGTAGATTGTATTTTAAGATCTGTTTGCACATTGTCACTCAGTTCTGCAGGATATTGCAGTGCATCGTGATGGAAATCGTATCGCGACCCATGCATCGTGATGTGTATTGTATCGTGAGGTGCCATCACTAGCCGCTATATCTTCCATGATGATTTAATAACAGCTTCTTCACTTGGAGGCCATTTCAGTTTTATCAATAAAGACAAAGCCTTCAAGTCCCACGCTCAGCCAGCCAGCAGCTCTGTCTGATGGAGCCGTTGAGTGGAGAGGGAACAGTGGGCCGGGGGTTGATACGGATCAGATAGGATTAATGATCAGATAGCTCCAAACCACAAAGCTCCCTCTCTGTCTCCCTCCGCATCTTTCTCC
This sequence comes from Myripristis murdjan, assembly GCF_902150065.1. Lineage (NCBI taxonomy): Eukaryota > Metazoa > Chordata > Actinopteri > Holocentriformes > Holocentridae > Myripristis > Myripristis murdjan. Next base: position 20,442,788 of record NC_044000.1, read on the forward strand.
CACAGTCACATTGTCAGAGCAGGACACACTCTGCCAGGACATGGAGGGGGAGAAACAAAAGTGGATAGAAGATGAATGGTGGAATCAGGAAAATGCGAATCATGGGAAGGAGAGAAAGAAAGGAGAGAGGTGTTGAGAGAGATATAAAAGGAAAGTAGAGCATACTGAAAAACGTGAATAGGCTGAACAGATATGGTTGTGTGTTTTGTGAAAGGGAGAGTTCATTCAAAATACAAAAAAAGATATTTTCCCAATTAGTGCTGTCTGTTCATGCAGATAGTTATTGAGTGATTTGGTGAGGTTTTCAGCCTGATCTGTCCTCACCCCAGTACAGTGGGATGGGTTTGCTTAGTGGAGCAAACCTCAAAGCCAGAGGAACAAATGTAGACTCTCGTTGGGAACTATTTCCCACCACAGAACATGGCAAACTGTATCTATCCGAGGTGAGTAGCAGTTCAAAGAAGATTAATACAGTTTGCTGGTGTCCTTAGACAGGAAATAGATCCCCACCAAAACTCCTTGCTTCAGAGGGCTGTGAATTAATTGATCCATGTCATTGTTTCTGGAAAGAGCTGTTGCTGTTGAATAACATAATGTACATTTTTGACAGCTGGAGCTCCACAGATGAATACCTTTCCAGCCGCGTTGTATTGAGGTGAAGGGAGACCGGGCAGATTGAGGCAGTCTGCAAACTCAATCACACAGAGGCACGGAGATCTGGATGCATAGATTGCACTCGGGTGAAGTGGGAAAATACACTCCCCCTGAAACCACCCTCCTCTAATTAATACATTGAATTTGGAATGAACTGAGGGCAGCATACACTTCCAGCTCGCTGTGTTACACTTTCCATGCTGATGCAAACATGCCCGTTGACGTTCTCTCTCTTTCTCTCTCTCTCTCTCTCTCTCTCTCTCTCTCTCTCTCTCTCTCTCTCTCTCTCTCTCTCTGTCTGTCTGGCTTTCTCTTTTTCCCAGAGGTGGATCAAGGTGTTATTTTTGACTTTGTTATCATGCAGGTCAGGATTGACTGACTGACCAACACACAGAAATAAACACACACACGCACACACACAAACACACAATGTTGGGTCGGTGTTGGTATAGAATGTCATTTTGGCAGAGGCCTCTCATTTTCCTTTAACTCAAAACTCGTCATTAGGCATAGATCATCTTGACAACACGGCAGCTCCTTTGGTTTCAGTTTTCTGAACTTGGTCTCAACTCCCACTCAAACTTAGATTTTTTTTTCCCTTGACCTTTTCAGTGTGGGAACTTTGAAGGTCACAAGTCTCCTTTGTCTCCACTCATTTTCAGCTTTAGTGAACATTATCTAATTTAAGCTGCTATCTGTCATTCCCTTTGCCTTCTGTCTTTCTTCCTCTCTTGATGACTTTCTTTTATTCTTTCTTTCGTCATTTCTTTCACCCTTTAATTTCTCTTTCTCCCTTATCTCCTCACTTTCACTTTTTCCGACTTTCTCTCACATTCTCCCTCTCTGTCTCGCCCCGTTTCCCCTCTATTTCACAGTGACTCTCTGGGTCATGTTGTTGCCCTAATATTTCAGAGGGGGCTCAAGTCAGCTGACTCTCTGTTGGCTGAATGTCTATTTTTATCTCATAGCCAAATGCCTGTTGATCACTGTGGATGAGTTGACTCTTTAGATTCTGAGTTCTCAGGCTACAGGAGCTTTTATTTTAAACTGGGCCTGCACAGTTCAACACTGTCGACTAAGGAAGGGGAACTTAGTCATCTTTTGATCATGTGTCTGTGCTGACCAAGGGTTATGGACCTAGTTTTGCTATGATTTTGGAGCCTCAAGTTCAGTGAAAAGACTAATAACACCTTCCCCACTCTGACCTTGGGGCACAAAGATACTGTATTAGTTAAGAGATTTTATCATCAGTAAAGTTCAGGTACAGTGTCCCTGCCAAAGTGCTGAGGGCATTTTAAGCATTGAAGCGTTGGTTCCACTGAAGTGTTTGTTCCAGAACTTTCTGCTAATGGTCAACACTTCTGCTTTGAGCTGTGTCAGGCTGGGTGCTTTGCCAAAGGCTGCACTCACTCTGCCCACTCAGGCCAGAGCATTTGTAGCCATGTGGGAAGCCAAATGGAAACAAACAGCTGAATGTTGTGGTCTCCTGCCTGTTGTCTTTTCTTGGAGAGCTCTCTTGTCACTCCCACCCTCCATGGTGTTTAAAGAGGGACACAGAAAATGTGCTGTGGAAACCTCCCAGAATGCACTCTGTTAACCCAGACCTGTCATTCTGGAGAGATTTGCTGCTGTTGCTGCTGATAAACAAACACTGGAGCTGCTTAAACAGTAAAAGATTATCGGTGATCTGAGGTGCAATTTTGCATGTGCACAATCTAAAATGTATACATGTATGTATATGCATGTGTGTGTGTATGAAACAATCCTTGTCTTACACACACACACACACACACACACACACACACACACACACACACACATTTAGATATAGATATATATATATATATATATATATAGATATATATAATGTGTGTATTATTATAGGAGAACCAGCAGGAATGTAGGGCAAGGATTGTTTTGGAACTGTACAAAGACTAAGAGAGAAATCGAGGGATGGTGCAGAGAGCTCTTGAGGGAGGAACTGAAAAGATATATGACAAATCCACACTTGTGTGAGTCAGAGCTGTGCCCACCTACACACATCAACATACACTCATACTTCAGTCCACCCTGTCTTTTTGTTTGTTGCAAGTAGTGGCTGAAGTTGTCAAAAGCGGTCTTATGTAACATTCTGTTTCTTTAGCACATGGTTCAGTCCAGGATAGTTAGGCAAACATCCATCAGAGCTCATCAGAATTCGGAAAGAACTGAAATGAGTCCCTAAGCCTGTTTGCCAAGTTTATTGCATTAATGAGGGATTCAGTGTGAGGTTGTTAGCACTGAGTAATGTAAACAAGGCAGAAAGCTACAGATAGTAACATTGGACATACAACCTATTATGCAAAAGAGGTTACATCAGATAAACAGTAATCATGTACACTCTAGCTTTCACATGCATACACTTCATACAGAATACATCTGCATTTAATATTAGTTTGACTCTAGAGACATAGCCGGCATCAGTGTAGAGAATTAATGAGGGTGAGTGGCCAAGGAGAGTGAGATAGTTATAAATAAAGACTTTTATATGTATAAAAGGCTATAATGTTTGATTTAACTCAATGTTCTTTCTCTTCCTTTGTCTCTCTCCATCTTTTCCCAATGCATATCGCTCTCTCATCAGTGTGTGGGGGAGGAGAACTGGGTGGACAGTCGGACCATATACATCGGGCATAAAGAACCTCCTCCGGGAGCTGAGGCCTACATCCCTCAGCGTTACCCCGACAACCGCATCGTCTCGTCCAAGGTGAGCGAGCCCCAGCCCTGCGTTAACTATGGCAGCCGCATCGGCCAGCCTCAGAGACTGAGTCAGCGGCATGACATTGTTTATCATAAATGCCATTCATTGCTTATATAGTTGGACAACCATGTAATGCTTTTTGATGACCATGTTGTAAAAGTGACACATTTCACAGACCCACATTCATTTCGCCGGTGTTTGACAAGCTGTGACATAACCGTTTCCTTCGCATTTGAAGGATTGACAGACGGCAATTTCTGCTTTTCTCTCTCCAACAGTACACCTTCTGGAACTTCATTCCCAAGAACTTGTTTGAACAGTTCAGAAGAATCGCTAACTTCTACTTCTTGGTCATATTTCTGGTCCAGGTGAGATTGCCATGACAACGCAACAGTCATGCCTCCTCTTTTCCATGTCTGAATGGAAATTACAAGACAGTAGCTCACAAGGAATACTCTCCCAGAGATCCTTTTGTTGTCTTTAAAGCAAAAATTCATCCTAAAACACATTTGGACAGTTGACCACATTCCTTGCATCTGGGGTCCATTTTGTTCTGTACGATATTTTTCTTATTCCCACCCATGAGTGGTGTAGACCCGATGATGCAATGTTAAGATATTTTGATAGCATTTCTCAGCTATCTAAAATATCAGCAGCAAATGTCAGGTTTTGTTGTCCATCCCTCACAAACGTTCACTACTCATACAGGGAGAGATCCATTGCAGAAAAGGAAGAGATGCCAATTTCTCCCCCTGGACTACGTCAATGGGTCTTCATGTACTGCAGCCACAGCTTTGTCTTTGCGTATCTTTCATCGGTAGTGTGTGAAATATAGCACCCGCTTAACAGTATCAGCCAGGCATGGCACACAACAGTATTGCTCTCTCTGCGTTGCCACATTTTCTCGACTACAAAGTCTCACTATGCTATCACTATCGCTCTCTCCTCCTACACATATACATCACAGAGAAGCCCCTGCTCTCAATAACATAGGAAATCACTAAGTGAATAGGATTAGATGAAGCAGATGGTGTAGTAGAGCGGTTGTGATAGTTGATGAGGTGGTTATACTACAAAGTAGATGTGTAGATTACTGAGGAGGGGGTGGCTACTCTCGCTGACAAATTTCAAAGGCCATAAGGCTGATAAATGGGTTTACTGTAAAACATGAGAAAAAATAAATTGGTATAATCTGTACCTTGTTTTCTCTTTGCTGCACCACCGTGGTGGGGGTGTAAAGCCATACACTAAAAAACTAAATAACAAATGAAAGTCACATAAGGATAGTATCTTAAAATTGGCTCGTTCTCATTGTGGAAATGGATAAGACAGAGTGCATGAGGACAGAACCAAAGGTCCTACACCACCTGACATAGAGCTGGGTGAAATATTAATATTACATTGATATTGTGATTTGAGACTAGATATTGTCTGGGATTCTGGACATCATAATATCATAATTTGACATAACTGTTGTTTTTTCGTGGCCTTAAAAGTTGCATTACAGTAGACGGATACAGTTTTCTGAACTCATTAGACTATTCTATCTGTTCTATTATCGAACTCTACCTGCTTGGTCATCCAAATCCACATTATTTATTATTGGTTATCAAAACTATCACAGTGTAAGTATTTTGTAAAAGCACCAATAGTCATGTTTATATTTGATTTTTTCCATATGAGCCTGCCCTTACCTGACATTTAAAATAACACAGATGGCTGCACAGTGCCTTTGTCCAGGTTTAGCTGGGACAAAGCTGGGAAGAACTACTGGGTGATTCCAGTAGGATTATGATTTTACTTATTTATTTATGTTTTGGATTAGCAAAGAGGAGACTTTTGCACCAGCACCACTTAAGTGCTGGCCACTAAGGTTTTCAACCATGTCATCACCATGAGAAGCACATGAATGCTATGGCACACTGATGGCACATGAGCAGCTTCTGCTTTTCTACCAACACAGAAAACATGCACCAAGCCTAATAGTGTAAGAAATTCCTATAATGGATTTTTCATTTAAGTATAGATGGATGAAATGGAACGATTTGATTCCCAGATGATTACTTGGTGTAGCGCAGTTTATTAGATTGCTGTTTGATTTCCTTTTCCCCTCTGCACTTACTTACTCAGCATTGCATTACTTGGCATCCTCTTCCCTCTCCTGTTTTTACCCCCCTCCTCCCTCTTCACCCTCCATCTTCCTTGTAGCTTATCATCGACACCCCCACCAGCCCAGTCACGAGCGGACTGCCCCTCTTCTTCGTTATCACCGTCACCGCCATAAAACAGGTAGGACGTCCACAAACATGTACACACTTCCAGGAAATCTCGCTTGCTGCAACCCCCTTCATATACCAACTCCCAGCCCTAAACACACACACACACACACATTCAAGCCGCTCTCATTCCTACATACACATTCCTCTTCCAGCGAAAAAGGACACACCATTGAATATGTCTGGTGATGTGAGAAATATGATAATGAATGGTCTCCTCTGTTAATCGCTCTAGCTGAGTATCCCGTGCCCTCGGGGGAGGCATTCTCTCACTGCGTCCCACTGCTGAGGGATGGGATACTATCAGTGATAGATGGAGTTCTTCTGGCTAAGGAAGCCTGGACTTTATTGGGACATAAATCTAAAACATGACGTGTTGGCTAGAGATTCAGGAAACAGGTCACCAAGCTCGGGGAACACAATGCTAATTAATTACAGCATATGACTTTCACCCCTTCCTGCTCTCCCTCTCTCTCCCTCGATCCCACACTATGCTCTGCCCCCATTTCTCTCTGCACAATAATCTATATTCTCTGCCCCCCCCACCCCTTTGGTTTCCACCTCCCCCCATCTCTCTCTCTGTCTCTCTCTCTCTCTTTCTCTGTCTTTCTGCATCCCCCTTGCTCCATCTCTCTCAGGGCTATGAGGACTGGCTCAGACACAAGGCTGACTGCTCTATAAATGAGTGTCCAGTGGACGTGGTGCAGCAAGGGAAGGTGGTGAGGACGCAGAGTCACAAGCTACGGGTAAGAATGGCCTCATTAGAGCTGCACAGCACCTGAGGCCACAAAGCAGCACCACTGTAACACTGCATACATCTCCTACCCTCTACATCTCCCTCTCTTTTTGTTTCGCTCGCTCTTCATCTCTCTTTCTTTCCCAGTAATAAACTGCTTTGAGACTGTGGCGGAGCAGCAGTCAAAGTGCCCCCCAGCGCACTGTGCAAGAGTCCTTTTGGAAAGTGAACTGAAGGACTGATGTATTCCATTAGTTGGGATGAAAGATACGCATATTTGTGTACTGAGAGCAGCAGCGCACCAACCCCAAAGAGATCTGGTGCAGAGGTAGCTGCAGTTATGTCATCTCTGATCGTTAATCCATCAATCCACTTTTGAACACAAGAGGCTGTTAGGCTTCTCCCCAAAGGGAGCGCAGCCAACAGGTGCTCCTGCCAATTATATCCTATGAGAGCGCACAAGTCCGTATACTGTATGTGTGCTGGAGTAATAAGACAGTGAGGGTACAACCTACTTTTGGACCGTGAGGTGAGTGACCGAGATGCCGCACATCTTCGTAAAAGCTTACCATAATAGCATCCCCACCCCCACACATGCACACACAGTCTCCTCCCTTGTATAATGGTGGCTTTGTTGACAAGGATTTGTGTCTCTACAGTGGGAAAGATTAGACATCAGATAGGATGCACAGCCTGTTGTCGTGTTCTCTTATGTCATTCTGATGCAACAGAAGATCAGGCTTGATTTCAGTCGACAGATTGCAGGGAGATCAAATACACAGATGTAATACAGCAGTAAGAACAGGAGTGTGTGAAATGACACCCAGAACACCCCTCGCCCCAAATTTGTTGACCTAATAGTCCTGTTTGTGTTAATAGATTCATGGCAGGATTTTCGTAGAATAGCACTTTTCAGCTCAGTGAAAAAAAACAAAAAAAACAATGCAAAACAATGCAAAAAAAACAATGCAAACAAATACATCAGCATATATTTGTCATTTCATCCTCAAGTGAATGAAAACAGATTATTAGTATCCATTTCGGTGTGTAGTATATTAATGTACAGATATATTATGTTTGAGTTTTCCCTACTCTAAGGGCAGGTATAGTAAGCCCCGGGGCGTATAGTTTATTTTGTGTTGATGGATCCTATCAAGTGCGTAGGGACTGTGTGGGCTGCGGGTCAGCTTCGAATGTGGCTTCAACACTGCTGCGCAGCCTTAAAGGTTACAGAGCGGTGCAGTTTGCGTTACCATAGCAATACTTTTCACTGAATTTCATTGGTCGGGGAAACATGTCCTGTGAAAGACATTCTACATCCACACACGCAGACACTCTCTGTCTCTTGTGTGTCTCTCTCCGTCGCTCTCCCCCTCTTTCTCTTTCCCTCTCCCTCTCTCCCTCCTCTCTCTCCCTCTCTTCCGGCATGTTCTGTACCAAGGTTTCTCGCTGCCTTAGATCAAACAGAAGGGATTAGAGTGAGAATTGGGAGCAGGAATAATGATGAATATATTAATCATGAAAAATCACAGAGCGCGTGTCATGTGTATGGTCACCGTGGAGATGGGATTTATCAGCGCTTAAGCTGCTCCGCTCTCATAATCCGTTATGCAACTACTCAATCCCTCGGAAAAAGGAGAGTGAAAAAAAAAAAAAACAGGAATGTTAAAAGAAGAGCAGCCGTGTAGCCCCAGGTCTATTTCTTTGTCTTTTGGTGTCTGTGTTTACTGTCACATCCAGTCAAAATACTTATCATTTATTATTGATGTGAAAGCCATTACGGGGTGTGTGATGTTGCTGTCCTGTCGGCTCTGCTCCGCTCTGCCAGGTGGGGGACGTTGTCATGGTGAGGGAGGATGAGACGTTCCCCTGTGACCTCATCTTCCTCTCCTCGAGCCGCCATGATGGGACCTGCTACGTCACCACCGCTAGCCTGGATGGGGAGTCGAGTCACAAGGTAATAGGTGTGCATGTTTAGGCGCTCGGGCACACACACACACACACACACACACACACTCTCAGGCAAACACACTGCATGATTTATTCAGTTTTAACAACGGACATGGTGGTCATCTTCCTTAACCTTTGCTTTCCTTACACTTTGATGTTAAAAGCACTGTATACACCATATTTAACTGCAAATTGATATGAGTGCAAAGTTTCATAATTACAGTTATTTTTGGCTGTGCAATAACAGGTTTCTCCACTGTTAGATTAATACTATTAGTTTAATATCCAAACATATTTTAGTCTCCAATCTTAACCTTTTTATTCAGCACAACTGGACTTCATATCCCTTGAGTTTATTTCCTTGTGTTGTCTTTTTATCCTGTCCATTTAAGCAATTTTTTTCAGAACTTTCATTAGCTGTGTTCAGTTGAAATAAAGTTTTCTGTTTTCTGTCTTTCTTTTGAAAATGGTCCTAAATTCAGTTCCACATGCTAATACAAAGATCTTGATGAGTCTGAAATTGGGCTTCCTAAACCCTGCACATACCCTGACCCTGTCCAAACATCCATCAATGCACACACACACACACACACACACACACACACACATATACACACAGAAATGCACAAAAATGCAAGGGAAGCCGCCTAATTTTCACCTCATTTCACTTCTACAATGGTGTTCATTGCCATCACTCATATGACCATACGCACGAGTGAGCCCACACACACACACACACACATGCACGCGACAGCCAGCGTAGTCCGTCCGCCCACCTCCCCATACATATTCCACGGCCGACCCCCTGATGTGCTCACCGTCCCAGCATGCCGCCTGCTGCTGACCCAAGGGATGCCGCGGTGACTCACCTCCCCGTCTACCAGCCACCACCAGTTGTTTGTAAAGCCTGCTGGAAGCTGGGCCGTCGAGCTGAGCCGCCAAACACACACAGCTCTAATTAGTAACTGCGGCTGACATTTCCCTCGTCTTCTTCTTCCCCTCCTCCACCTCTCTGTCTCAGACCTATTATGCTGTACCAGATACCATGGCCTTTACAACGGAGCAGGAGGTGGATTCTCTACATGCCACTATTGAATGTGAACAACCGCAGCCTGACCTCTACAAGTGAGTGTGACACACTCAAATGGATGTATGTTTCGTCCACGTGTTCACACACCTACACACACGTGCCTCAAAATCGATGTCCCTCCGGCATTGTCTGGAATTATCTGATTATCCTTGTTTTTATCTGTGTCCAGATTTGTGGGACGCATTAACATTTACAAGGACAGAGAAGAGCCTGTGGCTAGGTGGGCCTGTCTTTATTATGTCCGTCTTTGTACTTTTCAATCACAGTGCTATCTCTTAGATGCGTCAAACGTCTTAAATGGAAAGATTTTAGACAGACGAGTGGAATAAACAACTGCCTTTAATTCCTGCAGGCCGCTGGGGGCTGAGAACCTGCTCCTCAGAGGAGCCACGCTGAAGAACACACAGCATATTTATGGTAGTACCACGTGGATTCACTTTGCCTAACGTTTCTTGAATATCAGCATGCTGGAAAGGGTGATGTCAATATTGTCATGGTAACCCCAGGTTGTCTTTCCACTCAGCTGTTGCAATCTACACCGGCATGGAGACCAAGATGGCACTTAACTACCAGTCCAAGTCTCAGAAGCGCTCTGCTGTAGAAAAGTAAGATTACCCTCCTCACTTCCCTGGATTTAGTCTGTTTTTTTTAAATGATTAGTACATTTCCTCATCATTTACCTTTCTGTCTCCCTGTAGGTCCATGAACGCCTTTCTGATCGTGTATCTGTGCATACTGATCAGTAAAGCTGTGATCAACACCGTTCTGAAGTACGCCTGGCAGTGGTCTCCTGACCGAGACGAGCCCTGGTACAACCACAGAACTGAGATTGAGCGCCAACGTCATGTGGTCAGTTAGTCAAACACCTCTCGAACATAATAATAATAATAATAATAATAATAATAATAAAAATAAAAACACAGTGTGACGAAGAGCATGAGTCTTTGGTTTAACAGAAATTCAAATCAATTCATAAATCACCACTTGGCAATTTGAGAATAATTATTCTTTTTCTTAATGATTCAGTCTTGAGTGTATAAGCCACAACTCGACTCAATCATTCCATTCAAAACTTAATTCTAAAATTGTATATCCTTTTAATAAATGTGCAGTATTGTAAAACTAACAGTGTTAGAAATGTGAAAATCAGGAAACAGAATTGTTTGTGATATATTTATTGTAGAAGCACATTGACAAAAAACTTGCATGGCATCCTTTTACATCACCATAATGTTAGGTCTTTATGAGTTTTTTTTTTTTTTTTTTTTTTTTTTTTAAGAATCATGAATAATCAATCCAAAGCATTTCATATTGATTCAGACCAAAGTCAAAGCCATTCATTTCATTTATTTGTTTGAGCAGATCGATGCAGTTGAATGAGCCAAATTTATAATTAATGCATCAATGCAATTAAAGAATCTTGACATTGTGGCTGACTAACGACAGACCTCAGCTTCCTCAAACCTTAACTCGGCCTGACGCTGTAAGTCAAAAGGTTCTTCTTTCTGTTTGTCTCTGCGTCCACTCCCTCAGGTGATCCGAGCGTTCACAGACTTCCTGGCCTTCATGGTCTTGTTTAACTACATTATCCCCGTGTCGATGTACGTGACGGTGGAGATGCAGAAGTTCCTGGGCTCTTATTTCATCGCCTGGGACGAGGAGATGTTTGACGAGGAGCTGGGAGAGGGAGCGCAGGTCAACACCTCTGATCTAAATGAAGAGCTGGGACAGGTACATGAGCATTTTATACACATACACACACACACACACATGCACACCAAACACATGCATATAGTATCTGAATGTAAACAGTTTGCAGAGGTGTCCTTATCCATGCCCTTGCTCTATCTCTCTCTGTTAGGTGGAGTATGTGTTTACTGATAAGACGGGCACTCTCACTGAGAACAACATGGAGTTTATTGAGTGCTGTGTGGACGGCAACGTCTACATCCCTCACGCCATCTGCAACGGCCAGATCCTCAGCGCCGCCTCCAGTATAGACATGATCGATTCCTCACCTGGAGGATACCGGAGGGTGAGTGTGTGTGTCCTGACAAAGTTTGTGAATTGCCTTAGCCAGCCTGGCTGTAGACACAAGCAGTCGTAGGCAGATTTGGCTGTGCTCACTCTGCTACCAAACAGAGGTGGAAACAGAGCCTTCCTAGCATTGTAATTTACATTAAAAAAAAAAAAAAAAAAAGTATATATCAACTCTATATTCTTGGAGAAAAAAAGTGAGTGTGTCATACTTGTAGCAAAATATATATTAACCTGCCACAATTTCAGGCAGGTGGTACATTATTGCAGTACTTTTGGACATTTTCATATAAATCAATGTCCATTTTGCTTTTTAGCTTTTACATTTACTATTCTAAACAACTGGTGTGTGGAAATTCTCTCCAGTGAGCAATCCAGCTGTCCCCAGGAAGCATTTTATGGCAGCGGTAGCAGCAGCTTGTTTGGAGTAAACAGAAGAAGTGCTGGGTAGTTTAGCATGAGCAGCAGGAGCCACTGTGACTGAGCAGACAAAGGAAAGAGCGCTACCTGCAGAAAGGCGATCTTCATCACATGAAACTGTAAGGGAAGAAATGTCACATCGCTGGTTCGAATGCCAAGTGACCTGTGGGAAGGGCAGCACGCAAACACCAGCAAAGACTACCAAGTACCAGAGATGTCATTGAGCAAAAAAAAAATGTTCCCTGATGATTTCAGTGCATTTATATTTCATCCCAGTAGTGCACCTTGAACTGAACTGAACTGAACTTTGTGCAAGTGATTATATAATGACTGGTTGTGTGTGTGTGTGTGTGTGTGTGTGTGTGTGTGTGTGTGTGTGTGTGTGGCTGCAGGAGCATGAGGACCTGTTCTTCCGGGCGCTGTGCCTGTGCCACACGGTGCAGGTGAAGGAGGAGGAGACGGTGGACGGCATCAAGAGGGGCATCCACCAGGGCAGACCCACCTCCTTCTACATCTCCTCCTCCCCCGACGAGGTGGCGCTGGTCGAGGGCATGAAGAGGTACCGAGGAACCCGCTGAAAATGAAACTGGTTCTGCTCTTGAAATCGAATCGAATCAGCTATCATATTTCTTGGATGCTGCAGCCCCATGTAACACGCACAGTCAATATTCAGCACTTCAGAAAAGAAGCAGCCTTATTTTTAGCCATGCATTTTTGAGTACATATAGGTTGTTTTGACAAAGTTTAATAGATCTAAGTTTTATATTGTTCCAGCAGCCCATAGAGAACATTATATGGAAATGAAAACATGAAAATCACCAGAATTTAGGTATTGTGATTTCAGATTATTGTGATTTTTGTTTACTTTTTCTAACACTAGACCATGGGACAAAGTTTGGTCATACACTTCTAGAGACTCTATATCATGAGTCATATTTCTAAAAAGCGACTTTGGGTACCCTGAAAAGCACTCAACAATGTCATGTATTATTATTATTATTATTAAAAACAATGCTCATCATGTATTTAAGTATTTAAGCAGTCTAAGAATTGTGATTCTACAAGTATTATGATTTGATGTTACGATTTATTGCGATTTTTGTTTTTTGAAATATATATCGATTCAGGAATTTTAGTAAAAAAAAAAAAAAAATGATGATGCTTAAGTGAACTTATATTTTTTTTTTTCCCATACCAGAAGTGGACATGAAAGATTTTCATGTGACCACAACCATGTGCTTAGTGCCATTTCTGCTTTCGGGTTGTTGCGTTAAAGCCACTCCGTCAGAGTACCTTTAGCCTTTTCTGAGCAATACTGCATATTTCTTCTTTTCTCTCGCACTCACATGCTCTCTCTCTCTCTCTCTCGCTTTCTCTCTCTGTCTCTCTCGCTCTCGCTCTGTCCCTGACTCACTCACTCTTGACTCTCTGCCACTTTTTTCTCTCTCTCTTTTTCATTCACTCTCTCTCTGCCAGGTTGGGTTACACCTATCTGAGACTGAAAGACAGCTACATGGAGATTCTCAACAAAGATGATGAGATTGAGAGGTGGGTCTTATAAGCGTCTGTTTTGCTTTCATCACAAGAAATTAAATGAAGCCCGTTGCCGCAGGTTTGACCACACACAAACTGTCCACATGGATCACATTCAGTAGTTAAAACCGTAACCACTGTGAAGAGTGGCCGGGGTTGTTTTTAGAAAATTGCTCAATCAGATCAAAACGTCCCTGACGACCTGTGGGATTGAACGGCAACACATTCTGTGTGTGTGGTTTTGTAAAAGCATGTTTCGATCCATAGGAAGTGCTCATGTAACCTCCTTCTCTACATCATTCTCTGCAGTGGCCTGTCAATAGAGAGCTATTTTAAGGAAGCGGGAGAGGTAGAAAGAGAAAGAGGGTGGGCGAGAGACAACTAGCAGGGGATGAAGACTTTGAAGGGAATGGGAGGTAAAGGGCTTGAGGGTGTTTTCACACTCTGTCTGTTTCGGCCATTCAAGGGAAAGTACTGAAGCTGAAATTAGTCATTTGGGCACTCCACACACTCTCCAGGCCAGGCTCAATTGAACCGAGTCACACCTCTAACTTAGTCGGAGTACAGTGTTGAGTTTTGAGTCTGAATTACGGTTCGCTTCATTGCTTCATCGCTTTAAAATCTGCCTGTTAATGAAGGATTTCACAGAACAATTTAAAAATTTACAAAACAAGATAGATCGTTTCTGAAGAAGCTGGAGATGTGATAACAGTGCAAGTGACATCTGAATTGCTACAAGTGGTAACTGCTGCGCTGTAAAATTACCACTTAAAATCCATGAAAACGTCCAACTGTAAAAACACTGTAATTTTCAGACATTACTGTATTGGAGATGAATAGGCCCTAATAGGCTCTGTCAGTTTACCTTATTGGCTGGTATTTGAAAACAGACCATCATTAGCCAAACAGGCTGAGCGCTGAACAGCCTGACTCACAATTTGGAATATCTGTGTTTTTATAAATCAAGCCGTACAAATAGCATGCCATGATAGTGACAGAGGCAGACTTGAAAAGACAGATGGTAGCATGAATGGAAAGTGGAACAGGAGCTTATCAGAAATGAAATAACCTGAATAAAATGCACCAGCCTCTCTTTTAAAAGAAAGGACAGTGTGAATGTGAGTTGAGTCTTCAGGTCCTCTTTTTGCCTGCTCGTCAAAGACTGATTTCAGTTCCTTTTACAAAAGAAAATCCACAAAAGAGGATAAATCAAGAGGTGAACAGAAATGGAAAAAACTTGCAAAGAGAAGCCCCTGTGGAAATAATGTCGCAGCTTTGAGTTTTATGCCAATACGGATGTTTTTTTTCCCTCAAGGTTCGAGCTGCTACATGTGCTGAACTTTGACTCTGTCAGAAGGAGAATGAGTGTCATAGTCAAGTCAAGCTCAGGTAAGACATACACACACAGAGAGAAGCACAGTAAATACACATATCAATTTCATGCCATTACACAGGCTCTTTTTGCAGTTTGTTCCTAACTATGTGGGTTTATGCATGTGAGCTTATGCGCATGTGTTTGTTTGTGGATCCTCAGGAGAGTACCTGCTGTTCTGTAAGGGAGCAGACTCATCCATCTTCCCGCGGGTGGTGTCTGGAAAGGTGGAGCAGGTGAAAGCCCGGGTGGAGCAGAACGCTGTGGTGAGTGTAAAGGCATATTTCAGACCATTCTTTAGGTTTGCTGATGCATCATGCCTATAATTAGCCCTGACCACGGTTAAAAATAGTTTGTAAAACAGCAGTGAAATTCAGTTTTTCTGTAGGGCTGAATAGTGAATAGAAATAATATTAAAATCGCAATGGGGCCAAGTGCAATATCCAAATCACAGTAGCTGCAGTTTTTAGATAAAAGTACAAAGTGTGACAAAATCGCTTTGTAAATGAAGTATCATGGTGCTGCAGAGATGCCCTGCCCTGCAAATCAGTGTCTTCAGGCAAAAGATCATTTCTCTCTGTCTTCACAAACACAGGAGGGGCTGCGGACTCTGTGCGTCGCCTATCGGAGGCTGTCACCTTCAGAATACGAGGAGGCGTGTCATCTCCTGACCAAAGCCAAGCTGGCCCTGCAGGACAGGGAACAGAGGCTGGCTCAGGCCTATGACATCATCGAGAGGGACTTTGTGCTTTTGGGGGCCACAGCCGTGGAGGACAGGTGGGTCATCAGGGAGAGCGAGAAATGGAGACCGAGAGATTTAAAAAGAGCAGCAGCAGGGTGACAGAGGGGAGGGAGTTAATGAGTCATGAAGCCATAACTGAAGTGTTGTCACGACTCATGAAGGGGAACAGGATTCATTTCCAGCTCAGATACGCGACTTAATGATTCATCTCAGCGATTTTATTCTGTTCTGCCATTTTTTTTTTCTGCTGATCTTTCGCGTTCTGAATAGACTGACTGAAGTGCTGACCTACTTAGTTGCGATTTCACTAAGCGATCAATCAGCTTGCTGAGGGCTTGATTTGCTAATAGATGAACCGATAATTTCATAGAGCAGACAGGAGTAGTCATGTATGGATTACTTATCAGCAGTTCATAATTGATTGGTTGATAGATTGATGCTTGTCTTAACCTAGCCAATCCAACTCACTAATTGGGGGTTATTGACGTATTGGCGTGCAGGCTCCAGGAGAAAGCTGCAGACACCATTGAGTCACTCCACAAGGCTGGGATGAAGGTGTGGGTCCTTACAGGGGACAAGATGGAGACGGCGGCGGCTACATGCTACGCGAGCAAGCTGTTCCGTCGCAGCACCCAGATTCTGGAGCTGACCAAAAAACGGACAGAGGAGCAGAGTCTGCACGATGTCCTGTTCGAGCTGAGCAGGACCGTTCTTAGACAACGCTCTATTTCCGGGTATGGGGTAGAGCATTTGCACACACGTCCACAGCCCACAAATTATTTAAAAAATGCACCGTGTGGATGGTCACATCAGGGCATTTTCAAGGCTGCAGATTGTTTCAGTTGTAGCTGTGACTTGATTGGTCCATAATTACATTTCAGGTTGTCAGTCGACTGCCTTGACTTTGGTCTGATCATTGATGGGGCCACCCTGTCCGCAATACTGAAGCCCAATCAGGAAGGCTCTGGCAACTACCGTGAGATCTTCCTAGAGATCTGCCGCAATTGTAGCGCTGTGCTCTGCTGTCGCATGGCTCCACTGCAGAAGGCACAGGTACTGATGGAAAACTGCACTTCCTTTTGTAAACATATTCCAGGCACACTCTGAAAAGACTCGCTCACCAAAACAGTGGTACTTGGACTACAGATTGAAGAAAGGGTTTTTGCTTTCGCAGGTTGTGAAGCTGATCAAAGCCTCTAAAGAGCACCCCATAACCCTGGCCATCGGTGATGGAGCCAACGATGTCAGCATGATCCTGGAAGCACATGTAGGCATAGGTGAGCTCAGAATTAATAGGATTCCAAAGTGTGTGTCTGTGCTCGCATTGGCAAAAAAAAAAAAAAAAAAACACATGAAAGTGGTCATGTTTCATTTCTGATTAAGATTACTTTTAACAAAACTCTTTTGCTCCCTTAGGCATCATGGGTAAAGAGGGCCGCCAGGCAGCGAGGAACAGCGACTATGCCATCCCAAAGTTCAAACACCTGAAGAAGATGCTGCTCGTCCACGGCCATTATTACTACATTCGCATCGCTGAGCTTGTCCAGTACTTTTTCTACAAGGTACTTGAAGAACAACTTGTCTATTCCACACTGGCACACACATTTTAATCACTTTATCATAATTCCCAGTGAAACACTGAATTACAAAGAACCAGATTTTGGAGCTACTCTGACAGATTACCGGATTCATGAATCCCTGGTGCAACATTCTCTCCTGGAATCATGGCTACGATGATCAGTGTGGGCGGCATCCATATCAAGCAGTGCCCTGCCAACTGATTCATTTTTTCTTTTGGCAGGCCTGCTTGCTGCAGCCCACTCACCGAGCTTATAGCACACAATCTCTGCACAAACAGAAATTTGTAGATAGTAGCATTTTTAGATTCCCCAAATCTCTTCACGTGTACTCGTCACAAGCTTGTCACTCACGTCTTTTTTGTCTTTTTGTTCCCTCTTTATCTTTCTAGAATGTGTGCTTCATCTTCCCGCAGTTCCTGTATCAGTTCTTCTGCGGGTTCTCCCAGCAGGTACGTGCATGTTGCTAAAGTGGGGGGGTTACAGTTTCAGTTCCCTGACAAGTTCAGTTCCTCTAACATTGGCGCGTGCCGTGTGTGTTGTGTTGTCCCTTTTGCAGCCTCTGTACGACACAGCGTATTTGACGTTGTACAACATCAGCTTCACCTCGCTCCCCATCCTCCTCTACAGTCTGGTCGAACAGCACGTCACCATGGAGACGCTCAAGAGGGAGCCCTCCTTGTACAGGTGAGGTAGAGGAAAGCGGTTGACCATCCTGTTGACGGCGAAGCAGAGATTGGTGTAACAAGTTTTTGTTTTTTGGACATGATACAACCTTTGTCTCTAAATTCCTCTGTTGCTCTTTCTCTCAGGGATATTGCGAAGAACTCCCTCCTCCGCTGGCCTGTCTTCCTGTACTGGACGTGCCTGGGTGTGTTCGACGCTGTTGTCTTCTTCTTTGGTGCCTACTTCCTGTTTGACAACACCACCTTCACCAGCAACGGCCAGGTGAGCATCTGTCTCCGTGCCGGAAAAAAAGGCAGCGAGCTCTGTCATTTGTGACCTTGGTGGAAATAGAACAGTGATGTGGTTGGTACTTTGTGGGGTATTTGAGGTATCCTGTAGAGACATTATAAGGAGGATAATGGACACAAACTAAGTGCTGTCTTCAAGAACACTCATCCATCTCCATTGGATTCTCTCATGAGGGAGGTGTGAAGTGCAATGGGATCACTTTGTGGTCATGTTTTGTTAATTATGAATCTGTAACGGTAAGGTTCCGTCTCAAGGGCCCTCTGTCGGTCAGCAACATTGGATTTCCATTCATATCTACAACGCAATAGCATCTTTCTCTGTATTGTTAAGTTGTATCATGTCAACTGTTTTTGATTGCCTTTGGTCCTGTTTTTTAAGTTGAAACATCCTGAAATTCATTTTACCCTTTGTCCTGATTCTTTTCTCTCTTCTTCCTCTTCCTCTTCTTCTTCCTCCTCCTCTCCGCTTCCTCTCTCTTTATTTTGCTTCTCTTCTTGTTCCTCAGCTTATGACCACCAACACACAGATGGTAAGCCTGTCTCCCTCCCTCTCAGCTCTCTCTGTCTTTCACGCTCTTTTAGTTCCTGTCGTACCATTTAAGCTTTCAGTTTGACCGTTTCATCCAGTTTCATCCATTCTCACTTCAAATCTTCCATGCACTCTCATTTGAATGTGTAGTTTTCTAGTGCTCCATTATTCCCTAATCTCTGTAAAGCCCTGAATCCCGCACAGTACTTGATCTTACCAACTCCACTAACATAGTAGATACCTTAGATGCTCCCCAACATTACCCTTGTGTTTTGTTTTGGTAGCATAAATAGTGTAACATGTAGATCAGAATTCAACATCTGTTTGTTTTTATGTGTACTGTGCATTTGTGTGAGGGGTGTGAATGTTGGGGTGTGGGTGTGTTTTTATCCGTGTATTTGTGGTACCAGAATTGGGATTTGGTAGGTTTTAATTTCACTGCTCCAGTAGTCAAGGGTGGCTGGGCCGTTTCCATCCCAAATGTACTGTATGTGTTCATGTTCATATGACCAAAAAGCTGAGCAGTATTCAGTTTAAAACGGTATGTTTTTCTCACAGAAATGTAAAAAAAAAAAAAGAGATGTTAATGTATGGAAAAGACATAACGTAAACAACAGATTCTCTCGTTTCTCCATCTTGCTCTCTCTTCCTCAACCCTCCTCTCTCTTTCATCCCCTCCCTCCCTACTCCCATTCCATCTGTTCACTCCTGATGTCTGCTTTAAGAACACAAAACCTAGTATTTCAGCAGATAGAAAAATGTGGAATAGAGAAAAAAAAAAGAGCTCAAGGGGAAAATATTCAGTTTATTGATTTCACACCTTCAAAGAAACTCAGAAGAGAATACTATTTTCCAGTTGATTACCTCTCACCACAGTCGAGGTGATCTCTTTTTGTTCATTGTAAAACCATGGGACATTCACCATCCATGGATGCCGGTTGATGGGGGTGTATGATCACTACTGATGGGTTGTATAATGAATACTGACCGTCTCTTCATGTCTTCCCATGCAGATGTTTGGGAACTGGACCTTCGGGACTCTTGTCTTCACTGTGCTGGTGTTCACAGTCACGCTCAAGGTGTGTGTGCGCATGTGCCGTCGAGTGTGTTTTGCCTTTATGACTGTACAAAAGAGAGAACAATAAACACTCATAAGTATTGCATTGCATAATCCCCCCATTTGAGTGAGTTTATTGACGGCGGGTGTGTGTGGGGACAAGCTTGCAGGCACGTGTTAACTAGTATGTGACATAATTGATTGACTACACTGGCTGCTTAGTTTGCACAACAACTAAAGCCTGAAGGCATAGTCATTGACTCCATTGACTGGGGAAGTGTTTACTATGTATGTATTCTCTTTGTTACAGCTTGCCTTGGACACACACCACTGGACCTGGATCAATCACTTTGTCATCTGGGGGTCGCTACTTTTCTACGTCATTTTCTCACTGCTCTGGGGAGGCATCATTTGGTATAATTTTCTCTGTTTTTTTGTCCAGCATATGTGGCCTTTACTTCCATGAATAAATTATTTACCACTTGAGTGACAGGAATAAGAAAGCATGTCATGCTAAAGAGAAAGTCTATAATAAAATACTCAGGGCTCCCACTGGTTGCAGAATTTCTGGAAAGTCATGAAATTTGCACACACATCCAAAAGAAAGACTGAAAGACTGTTCAGAAAAGAAAAGTCAGGGAATGTAATGAATTCCTCTGGAAATATCATGGAATGTGGTTAAACTCAGTTTTAAAAAAAATAGTAACTAGAAAATAGTGACTAGTAATTCACCAAATGTAATTTTTATTTTGTGGTCATGTTATGCACATTTCCTCTGCAGATATAAAACAGGATAGTAACCTTATAAAACCTCTCAGTCAAAAATCTGTTTAAAATTATTATTAATTATAAACTTTCATAAGACCTCTGAAGCTAAAATTTGTTTAAAATTTTGTTCAGTAAAGAAAAATGTTATATTTATTGTGGTCATGGAAATTCAACTTTATAGCCATGGAAAATCATGCGCAAGTCAGGGAATTTACTATATGACAAAGAGTAGGATGGATTCCTGAATACTGTAGAAGACTGACCTTTTAATGTGTTTGCTGTTGTTGCGCAGGCCCTTCCTGAACTACCAGAGGATGTACTACGTGTTCATGCAGATGCTGTCCAGCGGCCCAGCCTGGCTCAGCATCATCCTGCTCATTACAGTCAGCTTGCTGCCAGACGTCATCAAGAAGGTCCTGTGCAGGGCCATCTGTCCCACAGCCACCGAACGTGCACAGGTAAGGACTCTGACACCAGCTCAAGAGCAAACTTGACTAAGTTGTTTTCTATCTTGTGTTTTGCCCCATTAGACTTTAGGTTTGGCCCTTTGTTAACCTACAAAGTCTTTGACTAAATGCTTTGCTCTGGCCATTACCCTTACCAATAACTGTTCACTAATAGATGCTTTCCAAATTTTATTTTAATCTTCAGCAGTTACTTACCTGCTTTTTG
The DNA here is from genome assembly GCF_902150065.1 of Myripristis murdjan. Lineage (NCBI taxonomy): Eukaryota > Metazoa > Chordata > Actinopteri > Holocentriformes > Holocentridae > Myripristis > Myripristis murdjan. Next base: position 20,463,915 of record NC_044000.1, read on the forward strand.
GAAATACAATACAGCTCATAAACTGAAATTTCCACACTGAAGTTGAATTCTCTCAAAACTCTGCCGCTATTGTCTGGCCTGCTAACATTTATAATTTATTTTACCATATGACGAACTCTTATTTATTCACAACTATTACTCAGCCAGAAACACCATTAGGCCTAATCGTAGGTACGAGCATGATCTAGTATGACCTCCTATTCCCTTTGGCTTAGCCTCCCCTGCTTCCTGTGAAGCAAGCTGCACCAAGAGTGGGAAAATGAAAGGTCTGACATATTTCTTCCTGCTGTTCTCTTCCCTCTCTCTCTTTTCCCCTTCCTGCTGCACCCTAATGGACCACCTTAATCAAAATTCACACCGTCTGCCATCGCTCCCTTCTCCTCTCCCTCCTACACTCCCGCCCTTTTATGCCTATCCGCACCACTGCCACCCTTCTTCTCTCTTCCTCCCTCCTCATCACTGTTCCCACTTTCCTCTTCTCTTTCTCCTCCACTGCTCCTCCTGCGTGCCTGTAACTCCGCCTTCTGCGCTCACTCTTTCGGGGGTAATGGCAGTCCAATCGCCCGTGCCTTACAGTGGAGCCGTCCACCATCTTCATGCTTTCTCAATCCTCCAGCAGAATGAGTTTCTGATTGGCCCAGAGAGACGGGAGAGGAGGAGGAGGAGGTGACTCTTTTAAGCCCTTGTCTCTATATGCATGGTGGCATGTCCCAGTGTAAATCACTTATCACTGTCTCAACACATCCCTCATAATGTGACACTAATTACTAGGCTACTGTTGATGATGTCACAGTGACAGGCTACCAAGCCAGGTTAGACTTTCTGTGTCCTTTTCCTCTACTAACCTTTTCTTACAATGTTTAAAGTCTCCTTGGCATTTTACATTTTATGTGTCATATATTCATTGTATCTGAAGTTAAATGTATGTACTGCATGAACTGTGCCATGTTTCTTATTGTCATTTATATTTTCATCTTGTCAATTCTATTCTAAAATGTTTATCATTTATGTACCATGAGAATTTTCCCCCAGATAGGCTGGTGTCATAGACATGAATTAGGCACCATGTTGGATTTGCAGTATTTTTTCATCTGAAAATCCAGCCAAAGATGTGTCATGTTTGTGATACTGTAACGATCCATCTGAGAACTTAAAATCAGTTATGAATGTATCGTCATCGCCAAACCGATGTGGACTAGACATTAGCCCCGAAAAATGGAGTGGATTAAAAGATTAGCTATCTTATTAGCTATCAGATTAGCTAGATCTGATTTCTGGAGTAAGGTTCAAGATGGTTTTTACCAAGGGTCCATTATTGCATCCTTTCCTTTACCATCATCCGCAGAAGGTAAGGACACCAGGGCCCCAGGCAGAGTGTGTGGCTCCTGGCCCCGGCCCTGGTGGTGGAGGGGGAGGCAGTGAGAGGGACCCACTCCACCCTTCTGGGACCTGTGAGGGAGACAGTGGAGCAAAAGCTGCTAGGACCTATGACTCCATGATGTCACACAGCCACAGCACCCTGCTCAGCAAACCCTAGAATGCACCCCCTATGTGGGCTAGGGTCACCATGGTAACAGTACCCAAAGGGATTTGTAGTTCGGGGTGGGGTGGGGTATTGTCAATGCCACTGCCACGATGTTTCCTGCTGCTACGCACTGCATGGGGCATGCTGGCATGCTACGAGTGTAGCTGCGGGCCTGGGTTTGCTTCATCTGGGCATCAGCATATACTAGACATTTTCTTGCCACAAATCTTTCAGGAATCAAAATCTCTATTTAAGACTGTATAGTGCTGGTGTCAAAGCATGCTGTGCTTCTTGCTGCACGTGGGATGGAAGCTAACATTATCTGTGTAGCAGTATGCAAATTTTGTCAGCCTGGCATCCAAATGAGAATTTAGCCTCTTATTGTTGGACTCGGGCTCCTAAAAAAAAATCCATTCCCACTTTTCATCTAGGGACCAACCCACAGGCTTGTGAATCATTCTGGGTACAGAAAAAATAATTTTTAGGAAGGCATGATAAAAAGGGTGAGGGACTTATAGAGAAGGCTCTGATTTAGAGGTTTGGTTCAACAGCATGAGATGGTTATCAGTTTTGGTTGGTTGGCCAACACCTTGGTGATTGTTCATGGGTGCTTTTCAGACATTTTTGGAATTTAAAAGCTTTTTCATCAGGCTTATTTTTTTATCACTGTATGCAAAGCTTTTGAGTAATGTGTATTCAGGGCATGCCTGAACACTTATTACTCCTGTCCACTGATCTACCACAGAATAATAATCTCAGATCACTTGTCGACTATCCACTCCAACACCAATATTAGACAAAATTGATTTGGTAATATGACACCAAGGTGTATCTGTAGCTTGCAGAGCTTCACAGGAAACACAGACCTAAACTTTTGGTTAACTTTGTACATCTTAAAGGTGTCATTTTGCACTCAGAACACTGATGACATCTGGTGTTGGAAGATGGAAGAGCAAGAAAATCTAAATCTTATTTCCTTCTTTGATGAGCATGGCTTATCTTACATGACCACTAAATGCAATGGGTATTCTCAGAGGGTTTTACCATGACCAGTAAAAGCGGTCTGGTTTCCATCCCTGTCTCAGTGGATATTTGTCATTTTGACATGGATTAAATTTGGTCCTAGCTTAATTTTGTTTTCCATTGAAAGCATAATTGAAAGGTCTAGCAGGCTAAAGCCCCATCCATGTAACTGTCTTTTTTGTTAAAACTGAATATCTGAATATTCAAAACAGGCTTGTTAAACCTTCTGAACATACCCCTGCTGTGCAACCTGTGCATCACACTTTCTCACATCTATTTTCATTCTTAAGCTCCGAGAGTTAATCTTCTCGGTGCTGTTCCTTTGATTTGCTTCCCTTTATCTCAGAGTCTGATTTTCTCACCATCACTCCTCCTCTGTTTCTCTGTAGGACTGCAAGACGCTGGCGCAGGGTGGTGTGGCAGAGTTGACTCCACTGTCCTCTCGCCGATCCTCCAAAGGCAGGAGTGCTGACTCCTCCCACCTCCTCCTTGGTGTTGCGGAGACCCTCTCGCTTCGTAGGTCTGATCCACTTCCCCAGAAACTATTGGCCCACTTGGCCGAAGGGGGAGGGGCAGACTTCTGCCCTCTCAGCCCCTACATGCTCCGTCTCTCAGGGGCGGGAATTGCCCACTACGCTCCTGGGCCAGAGACCTCCTTGTGAACACAAACACACTCTGAGACTATGTGTATGTGAATTGTGTGAGCATATACTCATATCCCAAGATGTGTGACCGAGATCTGGATCTCTGAAGCATAAACAGTGCGAAATGCAAACCAACTTGCTCACACACAAAAAGCAAAAGCATGGAACCTCCTGAGTTCACCATGTGCATTTTCTGGGCCACGCCTGATTGGACATCCCTTTAGATATTGTTGCCCTGACCTCTCATCCACTTTGGTAACATCTTTGTTCCGTTTCTGTCCAGTACCAGTTTAAGTCTCGTCAAAGTTGAAAGGTCCTACCCCAACTCTGTGAAATTACTTGAAAAAATCTGCTGTCTAAGACTCTTAAACACAAGGGGAACCATATATGAATGTGCATCGTTTCATGCACTATGGAACTGTCGTGTTTCAGTATGTCAGTGGTTGGGCCTTTTTGCAGTCTTTTTCCTTCTTTTGTTTTCACTTTCTTTCTTGTTCCTCCATTCATCTTCTTTTGCTTCTCTGCAAATGTTGTTGAGAACATTTGTGTATGTGGTCTGGCCAAGTAAGGGCGGCCTTCAGGCTAAGCCCCATAGGTGTCCGAATGCGTGCATGTGCGTGTGTGTGGGTGCTTGTGTGCATGCATTTACTGTATGTGTTGTTGTGACACACCTTTGCCTTACAGTTACCACACAGCAGCAGGCTAGGAGCCAAAGGAGAAAGGTGTAATAGTAGAACTAACACTAGTGGTGTATTATAAGCCTTACACACACCCATCAGCTGAAAAGAGGGATAAGGAAAAGGTCCGAAGAGGGATGTACAGTATTCTAGCCACCCTGCCTTAATTCATAGATTCCCATTTTCAGTGGATTCGGTTTATAGGTCAGTTAAACATGTTTATATGTATGTGAATGATTAAGTGAGATATTCTGAGGATATAAATATATTAATGTTAGGTACAGTGTGCCCATTTTTCTTCTTTCTCCTTTCTTTTGCCCTCCTTATCAGCCAGTGAAGCATGTAGGATTTTTGTGCTGCATGCTGATCTATTCTTCCCTTCGTTGTTCCTCAGCCTCCTTCTCCCGGAAATCATTTATCATGAACCATGTCATCCCCCACTGAACAATGAGCACACTGTACCTACTGCCGCCACCTTTTGGCCGTGCATGGTAACAGCAGCAGTGCTAATAATCAAGGGCAAACTGGAGTTAAATGCATTGCCCAGCAGTCCCAAGCTGATTGGGTCTTTATTTATGGATGTCCTAAATGACTCGCTATTTTTCACTGTTGCATTGTGTTTAATTTGTTTAATGACTGTGTATGCTTGCTGCCATGCTCTGTTTTATGCAAAAGTTTATGTCTGGTCTCTTAAGAATGCTGTTTTCTCTGTATTGCATTACGCCATGAGTTTTTTCTACATTGTTGACATTGGATGGATGGATGTAACAAATACTTTTGCGATGTATTATTGGGATGGGAGGGGCGGGGGTGTGAAAGTCTATTGGAGGTAGGAGGGAGACTTGAATTGGCGGTGTCACAATCAAATCATTAGAATGTCGAACTGATTTGTCCTTCATGTCCTCCAGCTGAAGATTGTAGCTTAATATGGATGAACCTCTTTTCTACATTTCTAACATCTCAAGTCCTTTGTCCAAAGCTCATCCGTTGCATCACACAGCGAGTGACTTGGGAACTCTTGAATGTCCAATTCTGAAGCATCTTTGTATGTTTATACGGTGTATCTTCATTGCCAACTGCAAACATGTACATAGATTACATGTCCAGTGTTGAGTTGTTGTTGTGTTTTCTTCTTTTTTACCGGGGCACAAAAGCTTTATTGCTTCGGTTGGACTTGGTTGGAGGTCAGGATTTGTTTTCCTTTGGTTTTTTGCTCACAACCAACAGGCCTAAATGATCAGTGTTTTGATTTTGGGGCACAACGTCTGACCTCAGAGTTTAATAGAAGGACTTTGGTGCTGGTTATGCAGTGTTCCACCTCACTGTGCTGTCGCCATACCGTTTGTTTGTCCAGAGCTATTTTTAAGGTCATGTAACAAGCCCACCACAATAACATTGTAAGGTCTATTTTGTTATCATAAGGACATAATGGGGAATTCATTATAGTCGAAGAGTTTATATTTTTTTGTCACACTTTGGTAGCTGGGGAGAAACCATTGATTTGTCACACATTCTTGTTTACTTATTCTTGTTGTCCATCGGTGTTGATTTTTTTCCCGTTATTTTATGTTTCTTTTTGTTTTGTTTTGTTTTGCTACTTTTGTATCCCAGAGAGAAAACTATATTTTAACTCTATTAGAATGTGTGTTCAAGTTTGTAACCAAAATGAGAACAAAATACATAATATGAAGACATTAGAAAATAACTAATAACTCTACACACTGCACTTTGTCCTACAACAGCTTAGCTTATCCCCTTAAAAAAAAAAAAAAAGGTCTATTGTCCATCTACTGAGGTTTATAGGTGTTCACTCTTCCTCACAAGTTATTTTTCTAAGAAGATTGTAGTGGGCAAAAAAAAGAGTGTGACCAAATAACTTGACTTGGAATGAACTGTTTCTATGTGTCAGTTGCTGTCTCAAATGGGTTTATCGCACCAGCCTTCTACTGCTGATCAGAATGTCAGACTGCTTTTCTAAGTCCCATCAGCACAACAGCAGGTGCTCATCTTGTCACTCCTGAGCTTGGCAAAGGTCTGAAACGTCTACTACTGTGCTCTCAAAAAGGCAGTGAACAGCACGCTTCATCCCATTACCTTCGGTACAGCACTGTTTGTATTACTAAACAGGTTTTCAGAACGTTTCTTCTTCTTTCTTTCTTTTTGTATGAAGATTTTAAAAGATGTTCACCTGTTGACTTTTTGCCAGCCTATCTGTAGCGAATGAGGGCAAAGCACTGTATTGTCATTCTGCTTGTAATAAAGAAACAGTAAAAACACTTGTCTTCCTATGTTTCATTGTTCATATTTATTAAATGGCAGATTTTTTTTCAGCTTAGTATGTTGTTATGAAAGTACAACCCCATCTCCTCTGAGGCCTAAAGCACAGCATCACTGAGGCCCTGCTGCCATATGGACTCATGTTTCTTCTCTCTGCTCACTAGTGCCAGTAACTGCCTACTCCTTAAAACCCCACACACAATTAAAAAATAATAGACAGCCGTGGTCCAAAAAATAGGCTTACAAGACTTCAATAAAACTGCAGCGAAAAGGGCAGAGATCATCTTTGACTTTCAAACTACAGCCATATGCTGGTGGGCACAGCGTCCCACTATGTAAGTATGCCAAGTTCAAATTTCAAATTTTTCTCCCATATGCCATCACTTCCTGAATTAATATCTCCTTTTTTCCTACAACTCCTCCATGAGAGATGCCTTCTTGTTTTGTCACTGTTTCCTCTGTCTTGTTGTGTCAGTGTGTGTTGTTGTGTCCGATTAATGGTCTTGCATAGAATGAGGAAATTTCCTTCATGAATGCTTTGCTTTGACTCAATCCGGTTCAGAATTTAATCTGAAATAGAATTTTGGCATTAAAATTATCCTTAAGAGCATAAATTTTCAGCCTGCTAGAGCGAAAAAAGAATTAAAAGTATTGGAATTTATAAGTGGTGTAATGATTCATTCATTGTATTGATGCATCAATTACAATTTCTGCCAATCCAGCTGCATCAGTTTGTTAAAAGATGTAGAAGATGTAGAATAAATTCTCAGACCAAAAATGTGTGGATCTAACAGAATACTGTGACTTGCATTTTTTTCTTGCAAATAATGGTTCTTTGAGAATAAATAATTTTTTGTATTTTTCTGAAATTTTCATATTACAGAAGAAAAAAGAGCTACATTATTGCACATTATTTAATGCATAAAAAATCTAATTGTTGACACAAATTGCAGTTTACCAATTTGAAGCGAATTGAATCTGTTCTTAAATCCATCTGAATTTTTTTTTACGAAGCTAAAGATTCACACCCTTAGAATCTACTAGAAATCCAAGTAGAATTTACCCATTCAGAAATGACCCAACTTGTCATAATCAAGTGAGACCACATGGTGGCAGTGCAACATAATCAGTGTTAGATGATGTGAACGAGGAGCTTGGCATATTTCTGTCTTGATTAAAACCTTTCATGACACAGCTGTTGTTCCTTTGCTTCACACTGGAGGTCACTCTTTGATCAGCTGTTTCTGTGAAAGCTGACCTTCGGTTCCCCTCCCCCTTGGTGTGTCTACCAGGTCTGAACAGGTTTGCACCATCATGTTTGCTGGGCTGTGCATGTGTGAATGAGGCTGTCTCCTGCTCCACCTCCCTCCTCCTCCTCCTCCTCTGCTTCCACACCTCCCTGTTCTCCATTGAAGGCGTGCTCCGCTCTGCATCCGTCTGTGGAGGAGTCATCACTGCAGCCGGGGCTGTCACAGCCATAGCAGCTTCACCATCCTCTCCTCGCCTGCCTCCGCAGCATCCTCTCTCTCTCCTCGAAAGCATCCATCTCTCACAAGCATCTCCCAGGCACTCCCCTCTGTCAGCTCCCTACCCTTTAGCACCCATCTGCCGCAAGACACAGCAGCCAGGCAGTCAAGCACCTCCTCTCCCTCATCAGCGCATCCACATCCTGGGCTAGTTCACCCTGCAGTCTCCCCTTCTTTCCCTCTTCGCTGCTGGGTTTGTGACTGCGATAGTCCCCCTCTCTTCTCCTGTCCTCTTCATTGCCATTCACTCTCTGGAGCTCCGTTCAGGCAAACAGGCAAGCTGTCTCTTCTCCCTGCTACAGTGTCTATTGGCTGGGCAGCTGGTCTCCCACTGTCCCTTTGGAGGATGATCCTGTGGATGAAGACAGAGGAGATGGCCCTGGGGGAGCTTCTGGAGAGACTGCGGACAGTCACCCAAAGCATAGGTGGGTGACAACAGTGCACCGTGCATGTAGCATTCACGACAGGCGTTGTATTCATGATAGCACAGGATTATACATGTTTGTATGAGATATGTATAGCCAGAGAGTTGAAAGAGCAATTGTCACAAAAGATGAAAACATGGTAACTGAAGCCAAGCTTACATTCTGCTTACATGGATGTCAAATCAAAACATTGCTATACAGTGAAGTGTGAACAAAACCACAGAACCATGAGGATGAAACAAAGCATTGTCTCTACAGGAAAACATGACACCAGTTTTAATGTCTTTGCTGTGCATTCTGCTTCTCCTCGAGCTAGGTTTCTTGCTGGCAGGCAGTGTTTTTTTTTTCTTTTCAAAAGCTGTGTGTATAGTTGCAGCATAAATGTGGCACTGACCTATATTATTTGATCCTGTGGGGGAAAAAGGTAGTGCATGTTGTTGTGATGCTGGAGTCACATTCAGATCTCTTTCTGATCATCCTACACTTAGTTTTTATATGTGTAACAGTCACAGAGTACGTTTATAACAACCTAAACCGTCCCTGTTATCTGTGGGGAATGACTGTATAAAATGTGTAAGTGTAGGAACAAATGTAATGATATCCATAAAGTGTGTCAAGCAGGGCACAGACAGGATAATTTGTGTTGTGATACCTTGCTGGCCTACTTTATTTACTACTGCACCTGAATCAGTTACAGTATTTGGGGTATGTTGGATCAGATGTGGATGTTGAGGGCAGAAATTGGAGACAAAGCGCCCTAGATATAGTTCATGTATCTCTGTAACCCCGGACATCTTACCCAATGTGAACTAGATGTCACTTGCTAGATTGTGTTGTCAGGGCTGTGCACTGCCAGGTATGTGTTTTGACATGCCAGGCGTTGCACTGTGAGAGTTCATTTACATGCAATTATCTGAACTGGTTTTTCATATTGTATGTAGATGATATGTAGATGCTCCCTTTGTAGAATTTACGGTTATGTTGCAGTGCACATTCATTTAGTCAGCACCGAATGGCTAATTTAGGCTCTTTTTGTGGTCTGACCATATGGTGAAGCAAAACCCCTGGCCATAGTATGAACTTGATATCCTGGCACCGTTACTGTGGCCTCTGGATTTATCACCGCTAATAGATGGCCACATTTTTATCCTCTATTCATCTAATCCCTATAATATGATTTGTGATGTTTGCCTCTCCAGTTTCTTTCATCCCTTTATACAGATCTCCCATCATCCATTTAACACTCTGCAGGCTTGTATTCACACACATACACACACACACACACACACATTATTTTATGCTGTGTTTATTTCCACTGTAGCTCTGTTGTGCCGTTATTGTTTCAGTGGAGGTCAGTGATGCTGACCTTGTTTAGCGAGGCTGCAGCTGCTCGTTTAATGAGAAAATCTGAGTCATATTATTTTCCATATAACATTCTCTTCTGTTGTATTTCTAGGAGATGCGTGTACAGGTGTAAGGAGAGAGAGAGAGAGAGAGAGAGACTGAGAAATATTGTATGCTGCTAGTGTGAAAACCCCTCCATTCATTTTACCTCTGTTTGACTTTCTAGGCTTCTCCAGAGGTATAATTCCTGCTGCAGCAATAAATACAGCAGTGTCTGTGGGCTCTAGTCACATGCTCTCCTCCTCAGCACCAGAGATGGCGAAAGTATGGTGGTGGTGGGTGGGTGGATGGGGGGTGGGAGGTTGTCACATGACCATGTAGAAGCTAGAGGAATGAGACTGCACAAACCACAAAGCTGAAGGTCCATTAGGAGCTGCGTCAGCCAGCCGCAAGCTTTGCTAAAATGAGAAATTCATTCTGTGTATTAATGATGATGCTGATAATGATAAAAAAGATATTATTAATAAAAAATTGTATGAGCCTCATGCCTAATTTGACTTAGCAGGAAAAAATTAGACACATAAAGAAAAGAATATGTGACAGGGATGAGCTGGGAATGACGATAGGAGCAGACATCCACTGAGAGAGACAGAAATTGTCACACTGATCAGAGGAGACAGATAGAGAGGGAGAGTGAGAGTGAGAAGAAGAGAGATGTGAGGAGACAAAGAGAGCTGAGGGCGAAAGGATTTCAGATTGCTCAATCTGGTGTGCTACTCGCTTCCTCAGAGCTGAGGAGGAAGTGTCATTTGATCAAATAAAGCAAACTGGGAAACCCGGTCTATTCACTGCTACATCTTCTGCTTTAGTGGTTCAAAGGAGACGTAGACACACACATACTGTTCCCAGTTTCTGTCTCTCTGTGCTGTGCTACAGTATAAAGCAGAATAGTCGTAAGATAATAAGATATAATAAGAGTCAATATAAATCATTTATATAATGTCCAGAATGCCACTTGTTCACATTTCTTCTGGCCTCTGGGGATCTTCTTTAATAAGGTTGAGTGAGGTTTATTAATTGATTGATCTTCTATCTGTCTATCAGCAGCATCGCGTTTCGATAAGCAGGGAGTAAGCAGAGCTGTTGGTTCTCTAACCAGGCGATTTGGCATACTCCTACTCGATTCAACATGACACATCTAGATCAAGGAGTCAACAGGGTGAGGCATTTTCAGCATTAATGTGTTGCTCTGCCGTGATTAGGCCACAGTGCCAAGGGGGGTGTTTTATTTATGGCGCAATAATAGTGACATATTATGTGTGGTGGAGGGAGGTGGTTGTTAGCCATGTTCATGTGTGCTGGGTACCTAATTTCAAGCCTGTCTGTGTGTGTGTGTCAGCATGGGGCCAGGCTGCTGAGTTAAAGCCTGTCGTTGCTGCTGAGCCAGTGAGGAGCTGAAGTTTATCAAAATGTCTGAGCTTAACTTCCCCGAGCCTTCAGGCAGCTTAGCTGTCTCACAAGCTCAGGGCTCCTATTTGATATTACAGGAACAGTTCACACAAAAATGAATTTTTGCCTTCATCTACTCAAACTCACATCAGTTGAAACATCAGGTGAATTTTGTACATCAATATGACAGTATCAACTGCTAGTGTGATATGAATGTACAGATTTTGAATAATAATGGTATACTGTAAGTGTTGTCTTTTCCTGGTTTTAAAGGCTGCATGACAGTCATTTAATGCAATTTTCTGAGTTGTTTTGGACTGTTGTAGCTGCTGTTATTTGCCTCTACCTGCTGGTCACTTTATCCACATCTCTAATGACCACTGATCCATTATCCTGTGTATAAATATCTTATGAAAGCACTAATATTTATCCCTACAGTATTGACACAACCTTGATATTCAGGTATTCAGTCAAAGAGATCATCATATTTGATTTTGTTCATAGTGTCCAACCCTACTCTTTAGTAGATAAAATTTTCATTTTGCCAAACTATTCCTTAAAAAAATTGTCTCAGATCTTTTCTTCTGTTCTTCCTTTGCTGTCTTTTGGATGGCAAGCATATTCAAGATGGTTCAGGTATAATATATGTTATGCTCAGTCTCAGTTCCTTTTTGCACAAGGCCTTATGGCAGCAGTGTATTAAAGTCACACAGGTGAAGCAGCCTGGTCAAGTGTTCAACCCCCTCTGCAGGCAGAGCCGGTGCATGGCCACATGGATCCATCAGGTCCCTCAGTCCTGGACAGGTAGCCAGAGGCCTGCAGGGCCTACCAGGAATCTCTGTGGCCTGTGTTATCTGACTTTCCTAATACAACTGTCTGTGGAGAGTTAAGCTCTCCTTCTTTATTTCCACAGAAAAGCTGTAAATGTGCTATAGGCTGTCTCTGACATATAGTGCCTCTTGTTCACTATCCTTAATATTTTACTGCGCTTATTATATTATAACTGTACATCTTTTTAACTGCAACTTGCCCCTCATCATTCACTTTTGTCACCATGATTCTTAATAGAAACAGTGGTGCTATTCAGTGGTGATATTACCAAATGAAATAGTGTGTCTTTCTGTGGGTTTGCACAGTTCTAAACTTACCTTTTACATTCATTCTTGGACGGTGAGCTGTTGTTTTTTTTAAACTGCTCGTGGCAGCCCTGTGTGGGTTCCTATAGGAGGAGACTGTCTGGTTTTCAGCAGCTTCTGCTATAAATACGAATGGGTCACCTGGGAGTCATCACTTTTAGTTGTGGAAAGGAGGAGAGGACAGGGAGGGGGAATGCATTTTTGTGCATGTGTGTGTGTGTGTGTGTGTGTATGCGTAAAGACGTTGAGGCACTATAGATGAGCTGGCATTAAGGAGATGAGTGATACTGAGAAGGAGTCATGACACTGATGCTTGATTAACAAGTGATGAGGGAACAGAAATAGAGAGGGAGGGGGGCAGTAGTGGGTCAATGAAAGGGAGGTTGATGTGGAGTTTCTCCTCCCCTGCAGTCCCTTCATCAGTATGTGAGAGAGTGCAGCTCCTCTCTCATCTCTATTCCAAGCTTGTACCAAACAAGCAGGGTCCTGGCCTGCCAGCCATAGCCACACACACACACACACACACACACACACACACACACACACACACACACACACACACACCTCCAGCCTGCCAAAAAGCAAGCCTCCTCCTCTCTCCCTCTAACTGATTCTCTGTGTTGGCTCCTCCTCCTCAGTTACTGGACACATATTGAACAATCTCACACCCTCAGCTGTCTTAATGCATCACAAACTTGTAGCATTGTGGGTTTTGAACTTCACCGCTTGTTTTGTTTCTGTGTAATTCTCAATTTTTGTCACATTCGTTCCCTATGTGCTTTGCTAAGAGAAGGGAAGCATCCGGAGAGATAGAAAGAGGGAATGAAAAGGCAGATTAGTTCAGCAGTTGCCGGTATAATTAGCCCGAGCGGCAGAAGGGGATTTGTGCTCCAAAGGCTGCCCCCTCTTACTACTCCTCCCCTCTAACCCCCGGTCTTTCTCACTTGGGAGTGTATGCTGCTCCGTGCTATTGACAGTGCAGTTGTGATGAGGTATGCATGTGGCTGAGAGTGTTAGTGTGTGTTCGTGCAGAACTGGGCCTGCCTCACCTTCAGTGTGAACAGAGTTGTTGCTGAGGCTGTGCAGACAGTGACTCAGCTCTGTTTGGTTTCACTAGCTTGGGACTCCACTGTGCCTCTGTCTCCTCATGTCTCTGAGGTGGATCTGCACCGAACTCTATGCAAACCTCTCCTCACAGAATGAGAGTGTGTTGGCTTCGTCCTGAGTGATCCGGCACGTTGCTGCAAAGAAGAATCCTCACTCATGCCAGCGTTTTGTTCTTCTACCTGGGTGCTGCACTTTGGAGTCTATTAGAGTGTGTAGTGGAGCATTGCAGAGGTCCAGCGTGGGGTCTTTCTGGATGACAGAGTTTGTCTGAGTGTGTGAGACCAGCAGCCGGCTCTCATGTCTCTGCATGAGTTTCTACGGGACGGTGGCGAGGCGCCGCAGCGGATCATGAACCGGCTCAGTCAACTGATCCAGAACCTGGACCTGTCTGGGTTTGCCTCGCCATTCCCTTTCAACCCTGCCAGCCGCAAGAACTCCTGGAGAGCCTGGGATGGTAAGACAGAGAGAGGAAGAGAGACATGCTCAGAATTTCACTTTGTGTGTGTGTGTGTGTGTGTGTGTGTGTCTGTGTATTTTTGTTTCTATGAGCATGTATATGGGTATGGGTGTGTGGGCATGCTTGTGTGAAATGTTCAAGTGTTCATTTCACTCTATACTTTATATTTATTTGCAAGGTCATGAGTGTGTGTGTGTGTGTGTGTGTGTGTGTGTGTGTGTGTGTGTGTGTGTGTGTGTGTTCAAAATGAGGTTCCTGGCCGGAATACTGCAGGGCAGTGCGCCCAGAGCATCACACACAGAGTTTCCTGTGGGCTTCCCCTGCTCCCCACTAGGGTATTTGTGGGTCTGCGTGCATGTGTGCTCAACTGTGTGTGTGTGTGTGTGTGTGTGTGTGTGTGTGTATGTGTGTGTGTAATCTCAGATATAACAGGCACTGAGGCAGGAGCTCAAACTGCACAGCTTGAATAGTAGCCACCTCAGTTTGGAGAGGCCAGTTTGCAACATCCAGATTCCAGCAGCTGCTCAGACAGGACTGCTGCATGTTTAGTTGCAGCATCTTTCAAATGCAGAAATTGCGACATATCGTGCCAGCAGGCGAGCTGGTACAGAGGAGGGAGTAATGGAAACTGCTGATAAACGCTGTTAACCTTTCAAGTTGCTGCCAAGTTAGCCAAAACATCAACACTTCGGACTTTCTGACACAACTTTGAAAAGAGCTGCCACAATCTGCCGGAGGAAAACATGTTGAGGAAGGCCAGGAGGAGCACAGTTAGACAGAACAGTGGGGCAGGGATGCCCATGGTGCCTCTTAAGCCATGTGAGTCTGGGAGCACAGTGTTTGTGTGTCTGTGTATGACTACTTGTGTAGTTTTGCATGTTTGGGTCTGTACATTGTCTGTATTTGCATGTGCACGTATGTGTGTGTTTGCAAACCATTTTCCTGTATCTTCTACACAAAATTCATAAAGATAGGCTTCCGTGTGGTCTAAATGCCTGCAGCCTTGTTCATGACATGACTCTTGTTTATGTGTGCCAGCTGCTTCCCTCACCAAGGTTGTTGGAGACATTCATCCTTGTTCTGGCTCTGGCTAAATGTCACTGCATATTCCAAGCTATCGCTGTTGCTGTGCACAAGTGTTTGCATGTACAAATGTGCATTTTGTGCATGTCTGCTGCATCTGTGCCTTTAAAGTGCTCTTGTCAGAGAGTGTAAAGGATGTACGGTTGCAACTCGCAAAGCGTTTTCATCTCCTCTCTTCCCAGCTCTGTTTAAGTCATTAGCCATAAGCTGAATTCATACAAGAGAAGAATGTGTCTGTTGCTGCTGCTGCTCTGGTGGTTGGTTTGCTTAAAAGTATTGATCATTTAGTAGAAGCTGGAAAATTAGTATCCCTTTTCAACATGTTTTGTATGTTTTAAAATTACTTATTCAAGTGCTGGTCTTTTTGTGCAGTTCAGACCATGAAAACATCCAAGTTAAGCCATTTAATCTAGCTCTGAGTCATAAAGTCATATGGTTTCAAACATAAACAACACCGGGGGGTTGGGATAATTACTTGTATTCAAAGAAGAACCTCTATTTTTGTTGATTGCATCAGTTTCTTGACATTACTGTACTGATCTGCCTTATTCTGCCTTTGGAGGCCGTGGTGCTTGTGACATAAGTGAAACACTTACGTCACACTGGCAGATTCTATTTTCTTACCTTCAACAAAAATAAGATTCAATTTTAGACTTAATGATTTGTTGAGAATGACATCCTGGTGAGTTCCTGTAATTCATTTGTAAGTTAAACAGTGAAAGTCTTTTACAGGCACTTGTGTTGATTGAGACTCCAGCTCTCTCTCACAAACTTTTCTTGTGACTCTGCCTGTCTACCTGTCAGTCTGTTTGTCAAGATATCAGCAAAAGTAAATTGAAGAAATGCTCTGTCTGCATCTATTCATTTTCCTTTATTTGTCTACAGCCTATATTATACTGTACTCTCTTGGTCTGTAGAGTCGTGTCAGAGGTAGACAAAAACAAACCTTGGCTGGCAGACCGACCTCTAGACTCTGTGTTAAGACCATAGCTGATGGTTGTTTTCTCTCAGTGTCACTGTTATTTTTCACTAATCCTGAACTCTGATTCCGTTTCACTGAACCCCACACACTGGCCTCTTGGAGAAACACTATGAATCTCTGTTTGCTCAAAGGTGATGCCTTCCTTCAGACTGTATCCTTAAATAAAACTTCTGTTTAGGAATCTACCCCCACCCCCTCAGACTTGGAGTTAATTAGAGGTCCATTCTTCTATTTGATCCTCTCTTACACACTTTTTTTCCACACAGTTTTTCAGGTCAATGGGTTTAGTGTTTATCTCTCAAGGTTTATGGCACTGATAACCCTAGGTGACAGGGCAAGCACCCATGTTATAAACAAATACACACACACACTCACACACATGCATATACACAACATATACACATGCTTGTGCAAGCCCTCATACCCATACACATTATCATGCAGCCATGCACACAAATTCAAGGCAATCTTTTGCCCAAATGTTTTATTACTGCTGAAGCTCTATTAGCAGATAAGGGCTGATTTGAATAGAGTGAAGCAGAACAGTATCCATGAGCAAGTTCTGACTGAAAGCTGTCTTTTAGCAGCCCCGTTGAAATGGACTCCAAACAGCCAAGTTCTATTAAGGAACAGTGTCTTTCTTTGAGATGTCTCATTAGAATTAAGTCTTTGAGTAAGTTTGTTAGAATGGGGTCTTTTGAGTGGTGTAAACAAGAATGGAGGCTTTGAATGGATGCAGTCCATGAATGGTTAAATAGGGATTCAGGCCGTGTTTGAATGGGCTGGTCAGAATGAAGGCTTTGTACTGTTGGTCCAGATCTCCTGAGATAAGGCAGAGCAGGAGTCCAGGCTCTGTTGGGCTAGGTAAATGAGCACCAGGCAAAGGACGCTCAGCTCTTACCTAACCACTGTGGCACAACACAGCAGAGCATAGCATACAGTCACTTAAAATAGTTGAAATTAGTTGCTTCAGTTGTGTTTATATATAATACTTGAAATTTGAATGTATATTAATGATCATTTAAAATCAATATAAATACACCAGATTTAGCCTAAAGGCTGATTTTCATCAGTAGTCCCTTGGCAGGTTGGTGTTGAAAATATAAGAGACAGATTAAGAGGTTAAATGCAAAAGTATGGAGATGCATGAATACAAGACACAGCTAGAAACAATGTTTAGAAAACTGTCACAGACAAGGAAGCTGCATGCAAAGATACAAAAGCACATGCCAAATATACACATATTATCAGGAAAGCCAGAGTTAGTTTACAGTATAGAACCAAAACATGCAACCACCGAATATTCAAATATCCATGCAACCATGACACACTACAACACACACATTGTCTGAATACAATATGTAAACCTTTTTGCGTGTTTGACGAGTCTTGACGATTCAAAGCAGCTGCCAGCTCCAGTGTCATAACTGTATTGCATTCAGAGGTGAGACTCTGTCATACACTGGCATGTTGAGGAAGTGATATTGAACTGGGAGGGCTCAGGTAATTGTCCTTCCATACATGGGAGGGATAAGGGTAGCTGGGCAGGGAGGGAGGGAGGGTGGGGTTGAGAGCTACACTGTAGCTTTTGTCTACAGGGAAGGTAACCTGAGGTTGTAAAAGGAAGTCCCCACGGTCACTGAGTTACATCCCTCTGGCTGTGGAGCACCTGCAGTCTGACAGAGACAGAGTGAGAAAGAGTCAGAGAGCGAATGTGGAGGCAGGGGAAAGGTAGAGTCAGGATGAGAGTGCAGCAGTTACAGTGATACCTGGACGCAGCCGCATGGAGCGAATGTTGCAGGACAGGAGTGGAGGAGATGTCAGCTTGGAGAGGAACGGAGAGGATGGAGAGCGGGACAGCAGCAAGGGAAGAGAGGAGATGGCAGATTCAAACTTCCTAATGGAGGAGGATGTGGAGGTTGAGTTAGACTCTGGGTTTTGCATGGAGGGGGATTCAGAGCTGAGTTTAGCAGGACACATGAGTTTAGGCTCAGATGAGGAAGAGGAGTTGGACTGGCAAATGATTACAGGACACACAGACTCTCTGTCTACTAGTGAGGGACAAATAAAGGGAAAAGGACACTGGGAAGGAGACGAAGGGAACCAAATACAGGATGAAGGTGAGAGAGACGCTGAATCAGAGTCAGAGAAGGATGGAGAGGTTGAGGCAGAGAGAAGTATAGTGATGGATCAGGAGAGTGTTGAGGGCAAAGAGGAAGAGAAGGAGGAAGAGCTGCATGTGTGTTTGCAGCCAATAGAGGAAAGTGGATGCTATGTACAGATCTCTTTGGAGGAAGTGGAAAGATACTACAAATTTTCACGCTGCTGCCACTGGCTGTACAGTAAGTGTCACAGCTTTCAGCAGTCTCTCATATCACAAACCTCATATTTACTCAATGTTTGTGATCCATTCTACCTACAATCACAGCTCTATTTTGATATATATCTATTTTTGGTGGGTGTGTCTGTTAATCAGCAACTCATCCAAGGTTATGTTTTTGCAACTGCATTTCTCCTCCCTGTCTTGTTCCGCTTACAGTATGTTAATCTCCTTTCTATTTTTGTTTCAAGCCAGTATTTGCTTTTCTGCGAAAGGAACACACAGAATTTGCTTGTTTCTTCTATGTTGCTATTGAAACACAGAGTAAGTTTGTCTGCATACTTTTGTCTAAGGCTTGTTTTTCTTCTTCCTTTTTTTTTTTCTTTTTTTTAATCAAACCTACTGCAGATGGAAAGCAAGCCTTTCATATTATAAAGAATATCACCCCAAGGGGTACCAGATACTCTGGAACAATGGATACAGTTATACTTTTGTTGGATTTAGAAAGCTGATTGCGATTTACAGTGATAGCCACTGCCCTTTAGTTATAAAGACCCAGGAAGAAAATTAATGATGTGCGTGAATATGTCTGGATGAGCTGGGGGCAGAATGGCAGTATCTTTTCTTTCATCAGGTATGTGATCCCATTCAGTTGATTTCAGTTTTTCAGACACACATCACCCACTCATTTTCTAGTAGAAGAAAACTGATTTTTTTTTTTTTTCTAATTTCTCTCTGTTTTTATGATTTCTGGGCCATAACCAGGGATGGTCATGGCCCTGAATATAATTATTATTCCTAAGCTTGAACAATTGATAACCTTAATCTTCTACATGCAACCCTTCACTGAACCCTCTCACCCCACGTTGATGGTGTTGCATACACCGCTCACCCCACCCACCCCACCCCCTGTTTAGTGCTTTGCTTCATCTCTGTCACTCTTGAGGCCGTAAGCCCCTTAACACCTCCCCACCACCACCACCACCCCCGCCTCAACTCTCTATCTGCGTCTGTTCAGTCTTTTCCCTGCTCTGTATCCCTGACCTGTAAATCAGGGTTCAGCACATTTCCCACTATTATCATGTTTCTTATAGGAGGTAGGGCAGCCAAGGCAACACAGTGCAGCTCTTAATGTATTGGTTCTAGATCAGATTTAGACTCGATTTTTAGAGTTTGTTTTACATGAACTAGAAAGCCTTCGATCTGTTTGTCTCCTTGTTAGCCATTTTTATCTCAGTTCTTCATTGGTCTTACAGCGAAGTGAGTGTGAGGCTTTTGCTGTGGTCCTGTTTAATCTGTGTCAGTAGTGGCAGCCGGTCCAGGTGTGTGACTGTGACCCACTAACGTTTGACTCCTCATCCACAAACACGAGCACGAGTGGACTCTAATCCCCATCGTTAAGCCTTTAAAAGAACATTAGCGCCTCATCAAGCAGGTGGTGTGCATGTGTGTGTGTGTGTGTGTGTGTGTGTGTGTGTGTGTATAAAAGAGAGAGAGCGCACACACACATATGTATATGCTGGAGCAATTTTACAGTCACTGAGGATATTTGTCATGATTTTTGAATAATATCCAAACTGTTTTATTAATGAACAGCAGACAGACGAGTGTCTCTGCTTTCTGATGGTCCTGATATTTCGCAGCTTTGGACATAGCTACATGTTTGCTGTCTGAGGCAGTTGAGATTATCTTGGCTCTCTTCAGGAGTCACTGGCTACCTCAGGTGTTGGAGACAGAGCCTTCTGTGTCCTGCAGTGTTAAACCTCCTTGATGCCTCTGTAGATTAAATCTTCCAGTGCCCTTTAAGGATTCAAACACAGCATTTAATATGTGGACACAGGTGTGACCCTGTGTGCATACATGAGTGTTTATGTGCGTAAGTGTATGTATGTTGGATTGGATTCATGCTGGGAAACCTTCTTTGGCTTGCCATTCAAAAAAATGAGATCCATTCTGATCATCCCAAAGATAAGAAGCCCATCGTCATTCATTTTTGTTACATAAACTTACCTAGGTGTTTCTGACATCATCGATACTTGCTGAGGAATCAGGAAACGGAGAAAGAGAGATCAGGAAAGCAACTGGAGTGGTTTCACTGTCTGTCCTTTTGTCAGGAACAGTATCTGGTGTGATTGGCCGACCCACTCCCAGAGCCTTGGGCCTCTAACAATTGTATACGGTATTGTGTCAATAGGCTAAGTGAAAAACAAAGAATGCAAGTGTGGAAGGAGGTAATAAGAGCATTCGGAAGAATAAAGGGAGACATAAAGAAGGCAAACGATGTTAAGAAAGAGTGGTGGACATATGTAGAAAAATGGTTAGGGTACAGTGTCATACAATAATTTAAAAAAAAATTACATTTACATACAATTACATAAGACTTGCAATGGGACATTTTTCAGGAGGGAATTTCTGACTAGGAGTAATAGAATATCCACTGACCAGTAACAAAGCTGAAGTATTGTGGGGGTTTGATTTGATACGTGTGGGAGTTGCTGGGGGCAAGTTGAGTGATGCTGGGTGGGGCAAGGGAAACTGATGGAAGTTTCTGTTTGAACTTGAGTCCATGAGGAGCGTGTGAGCGCCTCAGAGCGCTCTGCAGATGGCCCGACAGTCGCACCTTTGTGTCCAATCACCCCGGGCAGTGAGTGGTTATTATCTACATGGTAGCAACTGTCTAACAGAGTGACAACAACACAGACATGGTAATTTATCGAGTCTGGTTTCCACTCGCCCTTTGAGGTTTGACTTTCAAATTTGAAAGCAAAGAGGAAAAGGAAGCTGTTTCTCAAGTGGCAGCTGTGCAGATCAATCACTTGCTCCATAATCAATATTTGTCAACTATAGATGACACAAGACATATTATCCAGTCAATGGGGTGAAAGCCTGATACAGGATAAAATAGTCTATGTGGCCTCAAGCCTTTGTCAAGCTTTGGAAACTTGCGATTTACAAGCAGATGTAACTCACAATCTAGGAGGTGGATTGATCAGTCCTGTTTGGGATCAGTTTTCATCTAAAGGCTGTATTGATCTATAAAGGATGAACTGGTTTGGCTTTTTCCAAATCAAAAACAGAAACATCTCCTGTGGGAGGGAAAAGGAAATAAATCGGCCTGACTGATAGGTGAGATCAAAAGTGAGATCAAATGCCACTTTAGGTCATGCTGGGTTAACAAGGTGTTGATTTTAGGTTGGGGCTCCTGTCTTAGTTCTCTGCCTTAGAGCACTATAGTGTGTGTGTGTGTGTCCATGTATTCCTGGACATGGTAGATTAGAGTAATCTTCATGCTTCAACCTCAGAGGTCTCCTGCTGTCACGCAAGATTTAGAGCCATTAGAACCACCTGCTACTGTAAACCGAAGCATATGTGTTGCAGCGCTCGTGATGTCACAAACTCAGCAAAAGCGCAAGTCCTCCGCGGTGTTACAAATCTGCTTTCTCTTTGAGAGCGCCAGCCATTCTCCCCATCGTGATCTTAGAGAGCCAGTATTGTTTGTGCAGAATTGTTCTCTGTCAGGTCACAACCCGCACATTCTTTTGACAAGTATTATTGAAGTACGTCTATAATTCTGTAGTGCATAGCAAAAAAAGCTTCACAGAGTGCTTTTTTTAACTGGATGAGTGTTACATTATATTTGCCGTTTGCTAGTAAAATGGTCTTTTGATGACACCGTTTGAACTCTTCTCATTTGCTAAATTAAGGGTATCATTTCAAGTCCGTTCATAAACTGTCACTGGGTCAGCGGGTTAACATAAAACCTATCCAGCATGGTCATGGTCCAAATCTCTCCTCAGCCAAGAAAAAAAAAAAAAAGATGGCTGATTGCTCTGTATGATCAAACGAAGAGTCAAGAGCTCTTGGAAACAGGGACAACAGAGTACTTCAAACAAGAGGGTGATACAGGCACTCCTGTAGGTCTTTGTCAGGGCTTTAGAGAGCCTTACAGAGCTACAGTGCAGTGGCCGAAACATGTTTTTTTTTTTTTTTTTTTTTTTTTTTTTTTACAATTTATCCATTACAATAAAGGCTTTTTAGTACTTCCTTCCTCAATTTCACATTTTTTTTTTGCTGATATTTGGAGTGCCTGGATCGCCCTCTTGTTTGAGTGACCTCAAGTCTTTGATTGATGTTGTCTTTACATTTCAGTCGAGGCACCAGCTGAACTTGAGGAGAGAGAAATGTTTAAAGCTCAGCCAGACAGGAGACAGAGAGACCAGACCAAGACACACTTGAATGGATTCTGTCCCCAAACAGTTTGAGTTTACAAGGTGTATGTGTATGTGTATGTGTATGTGTGTGTGTGTGTGTGAGAGAGAGAGACAGAGAGAGAGAAAGGGCAGTGTCTGCGTAGTGCTAGTGATACCCTGAGGCCAAAGCTGTCACCTGATCCACCTCATGGTCAAACAAAAGGGCCCAAAGAGGCTTTTTGGTTTGTTTGAACTGAAGTCAGAGGAGGGCCCAGAGCAAAGGGGCTGCGCCTGTAAACTGACAGAGATCCTGTAGGCAGGTTAACGTGGAAGAAAGGAGGGGAAGGAGGTGCATGATGACGAGGAAAATGATTCACGTGATAGACAGAGATCAAGAGGGTTAAGATGTCCGCTGGAAACTGTCAACCATACAGTTATGAGAGGGAGCGCCAGTGAAGCCAGGTGGACTGGGTGGATGTGTCCTGTGTGGGCTCTGAGCGCTCTGTCACGGCTCCGCTAGGATATCAAACAGCATTAGTATGTATTTGCCTTTGTTTTGCTCACTGGTATATTTTTCTGCATCTCAATGTTTCCTTTAGACTGTGTTTTCATCAGTTATTTGTCACGATTGTCTCTTTAAATTTACCCCGCTACCTGTATACCCTTAGTAGTGAAATATTCTCAGTAATGTGCAGTGTAATGGTCTAAGCGGTGTGACAAGTGGCATGACAAGGTATGATTAATTCAATAAATGATAAAATACAACAGATCTTGGGGTGGAAGTTGTTTTGATCCAGAGAGACAACTTTACAGAGAGACACAGCGATGCATTTTCCAGCGGGGCAGGCGTGTGTTGACTCAGTGTGGAGTGACACAGAAAAACAGAGCAAACAAAGTCAGAAAAAAAGATGAAAAGTCAACATTGCTCTTCCTGTTAATACAGCTCACCTCCCCATGTCCTGCGTGGTTTACATTGCAGCCCTGTTTGTACTACATGTTAGCATTTGTGACTGTAAAAACACTCTCTCCTTCATTTCCCAACATCCTCAGTCGCTGTGTGCCCTTCTTCATCATTCTTTCTCTTCTTCTCTCTTCTTCTCCCATCCCCCACCCATTTCACTGAAGTATGATGGTGCAGTTTAGTTTGCGAGACAGGCTCTCATGCATGGCTAAGCTAACAGGCCTTTGCTTTTGCATTAGCAAAAGCTGCCATGTGTAACCACAGCTCTCCAACCGCAGACCTGGTATCCTGGAGAGAACCAAGTACCTGTAAATAATTCACACCACACCAAAGGGGAGACAGGGGAAAGTAAAAAAGAGTAGAAGAAGCCAGTGCATCAAGTTTTTCCGTGATGCTGAGCTATATCAGGTCTGTCTGAATGTACCACTGAGACATAGTTCTTATAAAAACCTCAGTGATG
>NC_044000.1:21155000-21207500 GCF_902150065.1 Myripristis murdjan
CCCACCCGATTACATTTGGGAGTGGAGCCAAGGTCTGGTGATGTTTTTTTTTTTTTTTTTTTTTTTTAAATAAATGATGACAGAAGCGGTGAGGGAACCTTCCGCGTTGCGTTCCCTCTGATTTTACTGACAGAAAACGTGACATCAGCACGTAATTTTTGTGATTGAGTCTTAAACGGCCTAACCCGACAGTTTACATTCTTATGGCGCAAAATGAACCTTCAATTCATGTCCCTTATCGTCATAAAACTTAACATGCGTCTGACATACACCTGGGAATAAACTATTCGCATAAGTGAGTCTAAAAAGACGCATAACGTACATGTATGGA
The DNA here is from genome assembly GCF_902150065.1 of Myripristis murdjan. Taxonomy (NCBI): domain Eukaryota; kingdom Metazoa; phylum Chordata; class Actinopteri; order Holocentriformes; family Holocentridae; genus Myripristis; species Myripristis murdjan. The sequence continues at coordinate 21,155,332 of NC_044000.1, forward strand.
TGTATGATAACTTATGAACGATGTATGTGAAATAGCAATAATAATAATAATAATAATAATAATAATAATACGTGCTCACACCTCACACATCAGCCGCTCCACAGCCCAAACACTGCAGGTTGGCACGTCACTTCTCTTTAAGCGCTAAACCAACACAGGTCCCCGAGCGAAACACGCGAGAAAGGGAGCCGGCGCTGTGCGTGCATGCATGCGTGCGTGCGTGTGTGTGTGTGCGTGCCTCCTCAGTGGAATTCCGTGTCGGAGCAGCTGTCAGCGGAGCGAGGGAGGAGAGCAGCGCGGGCGGAAAAACAACCGCCCCCACACCTCCCCTCCCTCCCTCCCGCACACCCTCACTTTTTCCCCATGCTCATTTTTTCTTTTTCCCTTTTGAACTCCGGAGCTTCAGACACTCGACCACGGCTGCCACATTCCACACTGGGTGAGTTAAGGAGTGTGAGAGAGTGCGTGGCGGCGTGTGTGCGCGCGCGCGCGCGCTCACCACCACCACCACCGCCGAGCAAAATGTGTAATTGCTCCAGGGGTTTCTCGTTATGTAAAGAATGCTCGCAAACACGCAGACACTCACGGCGCTGGCACGCAGCGACACAAAATAACACAGAGGACACACATTCAACAATTAAGGCTGGAGACAAACACTCACACGCACACAGGGGCTCCGCAGGGAGCCGCTAAGGGCACGGGGAGGTCAAAGCTCCAGCAGCCCTCTAAACATTGTAAACATACTTCCTTCCTCGCTCACTCGCTCTCTCTCTCTCTCTCTCTCTCTCTCTCTCTCTCTCTCTCTCTCTCTCTCTCTCCCTCCCTCCCTCTCTCTCTCTCTCTCGCTCACTCTCCCAGCTGCATAATCAGAGGCGCCGACAGGCATACAGAAACCAACTCGGCTGCTGCAAAACATCCAGACACCCTATTGGCACTCACCTTGTCGTCTTCAGCCGATCCCAGATCAGCGGCGCAGCGCTGGCTGGGCCCGTTAGGTGTGGCCTCTTTCCTCTTCTCCCTCTCCCGCTCCCTCTCCCTCTCCCGCTCCCTCTGGCTGGTGTGTTTGGTCTTGCACGGCCGCTTGCCCTTGGGTTTGTCCGTGTCACTATGGCGACGGGACTTGAGGGGAGGGGAGTCTCCCACGGACGCTTCTGGGGCCGGGGAGGGGGGGCCCCGCCTGAGCTCCTTGCCGGGACCCCGGTCACCTGAGATGGAGCCTGGCGGGGGCGCTCTGTCCTTCAGCTGGCCGGGGGCGAGGACGGGGGCGGGCGGCACTCCTGGAGCAGGAGACGGAGGGGAGAGGGAGAGGGAGGCAGAGTGAGCGGCTGACAGTGTGAGAGCACAGCGGAAGGAAGGGGAGGATGGGAAGGTATTGCAAGGCCATCTCTCACCCTCTGTTGGTTTATTAATGAGCACACAGCGCTGTCTGGGAGCGCAGCGTGCAGGAGGGGGAAAAAAAAAAAAATCACTCATGCACACACGCACGCACGCTCGCTCACATGCACGTACACGCGCGCACAACGCCGGCAAACACACCCACACAGACACTCGTGCGCGCTCGCTCGCTCGCTCACTGCAGCAAGGACACTGCTATGAGTAATCTCCTTAAACAAGTGTGGCACTGTCTGGTTTCAGCCTCAAACGGCACATATTTACACGAGAAATAGTAAATTGCCCTTGAAACCACAATGTCAAAATGGCGTTTAATTAATGGCATGACGGCAATGCACATTTCCTCCACAGATTTTTTTTTTTTTTTTTTTTTAAATATTGTGAGGCTATCCTTTCAAACTACTCGGGAATGCTGCGACCTAGGTTTCATGGTATTATAATCTGATTTTTACTATGAAATGTTAATTAAATCCATGCTGTGTTTAAACAGTCCTGCGCTGACAAGCGGTGAGGAGGAAATTGAAATATACAACAATTATCTACTACTGCTCAAATAAACACTCTCTATTCACGACACGACTCTTCTTGCGGGAAGAATACTTCTAGAACAGGAAATTTTGAATAGAGATGAGTTCACTTTATCCAATAACTGGAATCCAGAAGGAAAAAAAAAAAAAAAAAAACGGTCCTGACACACACATGTGTGCGCACACACACACGCAGGAACACCAAGGTTCATTATAACAACAGGGCTGTTGCTAGGGTGATGTCATCTAAAAAGGTGAGAGCAAAAAATAAAAGTGTCTGCCAATCAACTCCTGTGGTTTCCGCGGGAACATAAAACCAAAATCTCCCTGCTTTACTCACTTCCTTTAATCTCCCTCCTGCTCTTTATTTCTTCCTCTTCGTCTCTGCCTCCCTCAGCCTCGGTTTGGGCACATGAATAAGGGAAAGCCCTGGTTTTAATCAGTCCCCCCCCCCCTCTCCCCCCTGCCTCTCTGCTCTCTCTCTTTGACTGGCCTTGAGGGGAAAAAAATCATTGATCACACATTAGTCACAGTACACCTGCCCACATATATCTCCACCAGCCACTTCCCCCGCTCGCTTTTTCATCGTTCTCTCCGAGCCCGGCGTACACCAGCTGAACAAAAAGTCCTAACCACAGGGGAGGAGCTCTTTAACAGCCGGTTCGGTCCCCAGGTCCCCTCTGTGCGTCCCCTGGCTGTTCCCCTGGCAGGAGGAAGTATCCTCTACCTCACTTCCACCCCTCGCCCCCACCGCCAAACCATCTGGGAAAACCCCTAAACGCAGGCTGATAAACAAGAAAGCGAAACGTGAGCCAAAGATAGACTTCCGTCACCCCAGCTGAACCCATTTCGACAGCGGTGGTTTCTCTCACCGTTAAGTAGCTTCTCGCAGGCCCACTTCCTGTTGACCTCGGCTCTCTGCGCCTCCAGGTCGCCGGCCCTGACTTTGCGGTCCCGCGGGCTGAGAGCCGGGGCTGGATAGCGCGCCTGGGGCCACACGCGCTCCTGCTTGATGAGTTCTGGCCCGTCGGGGGACGCCGCGCCGGCCGTGGGCTTGCTGAGCCGCAGTCCCTTCAGCTCGATGCAGACTTTGAGCTTCCTCACCTCGTCGTCGTCGTCCTCCTCATCGGGACAAGGTAGCTCGCGCTCGTCTAGAGATAAAGCGGACGTTAGTTGCACCGCCTCGTCTTTTTGCTCGGCGACACACTGTCACGTGAAAACCTTGTTAACTCCCATTTTGAACGTTTTAATTTCAGTTCAAGGATTTCGTGATTTCGTGTTACCAAACTCTTTCGAAACCCGCTGGAAAAAAAAATGCAGAAATCTATTGTGATATTTTGGAGTTGTGAGGTTTTCACCCGACAATGTTCTCGCCTTCTCTTGCACAGCTATGTACACACACACACACACACACACACTCTCGCAGCCCTGAAGACACAACTGAGCACACAGAACAAAGGGCATTAACCACTACATACTGATGGCTTGTAAAACCTCCTCTAAGCCTTACATTAAACACGCACGCACACGGGCAACAGAAGCAGGGAGCGGGATTTAAAACAGGCAGAGAGTGAGGAGGAAAAGGGGAGAGAAGTCAAGAGTCGGGTAGAGAAACAAAGAAAGACTGGAGAAGCAGAGGGAGAGTTTCCCCCCTAATTCACAGGGGACGGCTATTCGCCTTGTCTGCCAGTGCCGGGGAGAGCAAAAGCGATACCTCATGCCAAAAAAAAAAAAAAAGAAAAAAAAAAAAAGAAAAAAAAAGAAACCCAAACAGATGAGGGAAGAAAGAAAGGAGATGAAAAGGGAAGAAAAGAGCAGCTTTGAAGAGGGTGGGTAAGCGCAGCAGAGGAACGGCAGAGCTGAAAGAAGAGAGAGAGAGAGAGAGAGAGAGAGAATGGCTGTCCCTCTCCCTCGCTTCTCTCTCGCACTCGCGCTCAAAGGCAGGATTAAACACTTCTCTCCTCTGAGCTGGCTGCCACACAGAGAGAGAGATGGGACGGAGACGGGGGTCGGCGATGAGGGGGGGGGGAGAAACAAAGAACGGGGGTTGTGACAGAGAAGGTTTAAGGTGGAATTGATTGGGAAGAAAGGGGCGATGAGAAGGGAATGGGAGGATAAAAAAAAAAAAAGAAACAACGAGGGATGAGACGGAGCGTGGCGCGACGTCAGGGGCAAAGGGACAAAGAGTGGGATGAGAGCGAGAGATGCGCCGAAAGCCAGATGAAGAGAGTGGGAGGAGATGGATTGAGCAAACAGGACCGGGATACGGGTGATGAGGCGTGTTCGAGAAATTTCTCACCAGCAGAAATCTTGGCTCTTTTCTCTGGGTGGGGCGCCCTGTCGCCTTCCTCCCTCTCCCGGTCGTCCTCCTCCTCCGCCTTGAGGCCGAGGGGGCGTTTCCTGGCGGGCCCCGAGCCGGGGACGGCCCTCTCCTGGAGGTACCCGTTTGCCGGTGCCAAGGTGGGGGGCGCACAAAGCCCTCCTTCAGCCTCCCTCACCACCTTCCTGGCTCCGTCCCTCAGTCCTCCTTGGCCGGTGTGCCTGGCCCCGTCTCGAGCCGCCTGCCCCGAGGACAGGGGTTCCCTCGGGCCGCCGCACCTCTGGAGGACTGGAACTCTGTTGTTGCCGTAGCCCGGCCGGACACCTGAGCAGGAACGGGGCGGGTGGAAACAGGGGAGGGAGTCGAGAGGGTGGTGGGGGGTGGGGGGGGGAGTCGAGGCAAAACAAGCAACAGAAGATGAAAGGAAGGGAGACAGACGGTGAGAGAATGCAGACAGACAGGCCGCCAACCAGCAACCAGCCAGCCAGACAGAAAGAAACGAGAGCAGGGAAACAAGAGGTGGGGGGTGGGACGGGGGTGGGACGGGGGGGGGGGGGGGTTGATGGCGGAGCGAGAATGCCAGTTAAACACCAGCCAGCTTTTATTCTCCTTTAAAGACAGGCCGTAAAACTTTGATGGGGTAAAGACTTTTTAATCTGATGTGAGCCGAGCCAGCGGTCCGACGCTTCAGTGCAGGCGCTCGCACTTCCACCGGGGAGAGGCGAGAAAACATCCTGCACTCTCTCTCTCTCTCTGCGCACGTCAACCCCCCCCCCCCACCTCCCCCCTCCCTCGCTCTTCTGTCCTCCCCCCCGGCATGACCGCACCACGCCCTTCCCACACAGAGCGTGACTTTAACCCCCCCACCCCTCCAACCCCGTCTCTCCCTCTCTCTCTCTCTCTCTCCATGCCATAATTAGGCTCACACGTCAGCCCCGGCCTAGCTCCAACACACAGCTGGGCTCACAGCCAACGTAACTAACCCCCCCCCACCCCCCCATCTCTTTCCGTTGCGCTCTCCCATCCGCTTTCACCCACTAACTCTCCCCCGCTTTCGCTCTAACTCGCTGTCGCTTCCCCTCCTCCTCCTCCCCGTTCTCTCTCTCTCTCGCTCACTCACGCAATCTCTGCCCCTCCTTCTCCTCTTGCCCTCCCTCTCGATCGTCTCTCCGCGCAGATAAGCACAAAAGGCTTCTTGAAAATAAAACTCCCTCTCTCTCTCCCTCTCTCTCTCTCTCTCTCGCTCGCGCTGCCTTGCTTGTGTAAGAGTGTGTGCATATGTGTGTGTGTGTGTGTGTGTGTGTGTGTGTGGAAGAGATAGCGTCTTTTTTTAGAGTGACCCCGTCTTGCCTGAGCGTTTGCTGCAAGTGCGTGCGAGTGTGTGCGCGCACCTATTGTTCGCGTGTGTGTCCCATTGTGAGTGTTCATTTGCAGAATAGGTGCGTGTGTGTGTGTGTGCGTGCATTGTGTGTGCATGTGTGTATGTGTGGTGCTGGGTTACTCACCCTCCCTCTCTCCCGGCCTGGTGGTGTGTTGGCAGTGTTCCAGCACTCGCTCTCCGCGCTGGCCGTCTGCCAAGTCCCGTCCTGCTGCCGCTGCCGAGGCAGACACACACACACCGCCGCCCTCCTTCTCCTTCAGCTCCAGCTCCGAGAACCGCATCATCGCCCGCTGCGTGCACGCACACACACACGCACACACGCACACACACACACAGACACACACACACAGATATGCAGAGAAACCCATGAAAACCACTCAAACGTCTGCCCACGCCACACACACACCTCTCTAAGCCTCAATCTGGTCTCAACAGCTACAGAAGCAAACATTGCATCAGAAATCACATTGTCTCAAAATAAAACGAATGCCAAAAAATTAAACCCACACACACAAACGCACACACAGGACAAAGAGGTAGACAGATAAATCACAAGCATGGCATCCAGACATGGGTTAGACTACTGCAGCCACTGTGAGTCCATGCGCTCTGGGGCCTAAGTCCTGGCATCTCCCTTCCTGAAACATGAACACGGCTAGGAAACATATACGGCTAAGCCCTGAGGCAGAGAGAGAGAGAGAGAGAGGGAGAGAGAGAGGGAGGGAGAGAGGGAAAATCAGGGAGAGAGAGAGAGAGAGAGAGAGAAAAGGAGGGAGTGGAAAAAAAAGAGAATGGAGTGTGCGGAGATATATACAGGAGAGAAAGCCTGTCAGAGAGGTAGATGTGATAAGAAATGTAAAGAACTGACCTCCCAGTTAGCTGCAGGTTGACTTATATTACTCTCCTCTCGTGATATGACTTCCATCTAAGCAATTAGAATGGGGGGCTCAATATATCTGTCCATCATTTCATCTTTTTTTCATGAATGTATGTTCAAATGTCTCTCCACATGTATCTTTACACATAGTCAACAACAGGCAGCCACAAACCCACAAAGCAACACACAATCAAATACACACAGTAAAATAAGTCAACAGGTCAAATAACATTGCATCAAAACTATCAAATGATCTCTGAACCGAATGAATGACAACATTAAAAAAAAAAAAAAAAAAAAAAAAGACACATACCAATATGTTGGTTCTAAACATGATTGAATTCAATTTGATCGGTCTCGTTTAAGCTTTAAATTTCCACGTCTAACTCGTGGACGTCCAGAAATAGGGTTTTGATAGCTTTGTGCGGCGACTCTGCATCGGCAAGCGTGACACAGACAACAGTTTTCTGGGGTGCGTTCACAACATCGACAGACATATGCAACCTATTAACATATCTGCCTCTAAGCCAGTTGGTAACATAGCAAATGGTTTATTTGTGTTTCTGCGCTTAACGCTAAGCAGAAGAACCGGAGACACAGGCCTAAAATAAATAGCTCGACTGTGTGTGTGTGTGTGTGTGAGGGGTGCTGAAATGATGATGGCACACTGCAGGGGACGTTGCTGGTAATTGTGTGCGTGTGTATGTCTGGAAATGCAGTGTGATGTCTGTGAGGAGCTCTGGTCTTTTAACCGAGGGGCGGGAGCAGGGAGGGTTATAACCTTGGACGGCAACCAGGCTGGGCAGGACGAGGTTGGGGGGGAAGGAGAGCAGCGAGGGCATGCAGAGGACCTAGGAGGGGACCCCAGCCACTGGTTTTTAAGCACACTGCAACCCCCTCCCTTTCGGCTCACCTTTAGGTTAAGCATAGCCCGAGGCGGTGTGAACTGTGAGGCTGCCACAGTCACGCTCTCAAACTATATGGCTCTATAGCACAGTCAGCACTAACACATGCTTTAGCCCCAAGCAAGTCACACACAGACAGGCACGTACGAACACACAAACACACATGTACACGGAAATAACCTTTACACTGACTGCTCCCTAATCAACATACAGTGATGGCAGGCCTGGTTAACCTTTGAACTGCCCTCCAACTAACTCGCTGCCTGGTCGAGGGCTTCAACTAGCCTTGTACCAGCTTATGGAGGCAGTGAGAGTCTAAGGGAGAGGACAAGCCTTTGGACAGGGCAGCAGCATGACAGCAGCTGTGTTATTCTAAAATGTGCTGTGAATGTGGAGTATGAGAAATTCATGCGAGCTTCAGACATTTATGAAATTGTGGAAAGGAGACAGAGACAGTGCCCTGGATTAGAGAAACACTTAGGGTTTGATTCCGGGTCGGATCTTATAACTGAATGTGTGTTTGAAGTGTCTGCAAAATGTAAATCCTCTGCTCATTATGACATCTCCCTAGCCCAACTCCAACTTTGAGCCCGATATACATGCTTATATTAATGGCCTCACCTGCAGGGCTCTTTGCTCGCGGCTCAACTTGCTCGAATCAGCGTACAGCTCAGTGGTGACACATTTGAAGCGGTCGCCAACGTAGCCTGAAGAGTTAGCGATTCTCTTGGCCAGGCTGGATCTCCGAGAGCTTTTAGATGAAGCCTCCCTACCCTCGTCCTCTTCCTCGTCCCCTTCCCCGTGAGACTCCTCGGGATCCACAATGCTATCTTCCATCTCACTCTCTCTTTTGTGCACCTTTTCACACTCTGCTTCCGTCGCCACATCTGCGATGCACTGGGTGGGAAGAGGAAGTGCTCGTCTGTCCCTATCCCCTTTGTCCTTGCCAGAGCTGCGCTCCCCAGATGTGCGGGCACAGCGTAAGGTGCTCTGGTCTTGGTCTCCAGGATCTGGGCTTGGGCTCTTTTCCTCAAGGCTCTCCTCTGTCCAGCTAGCCTGTCCAGGAGAATTTGGGGGGAGGCTAGATGTCACACCAGGACAGCCTGTGTCCTGGGAAACCCTTGGTTTCACAAAGGGAGTTTCTGGCTGTCTGTCAGTGTGGTTGGGCTTGAGGGTGGGGTTCTGACCGGGGTGGATGGGATGAGAATGGGAAGGGTGGTGTTGGTGTTTTGGCTCAAAGTCAGTCTTTGTCTGATTTTGGTTGCTATGACAACATTCATTTTGGTTGGCCTTAATGCTGGGGACAGGAGGAGGCTGTTTGTGCACTGTTGGGGTCGACTCAATATCTGTGTCTGAGTGAACAAGGTCAATGCAGACAATCTTCTCTCTGGAGGATGCAGATGAAGAGGGGGGTTTACTCTGACAACCACCCTGCTCACCTGTGTTCCTCTCAGGCTTTATTTGGGTCCCTTCCCCCTTCTCTATCACACCAGTGCGGTCCTTGTGGCCTCCACTTTCCTCAGCTGGGCCCCTGGATTTCTCCTGCCCCCGGTGCTTTAAACTTGTATCTCCCCTCTCTGATGGTTTGTCTTGGTGAGGCTGCATCAAGGGATGGGCCATCTCCTGGGAGTTATAGGTGAGGTACTCACCTCCGGGGCCAGTTGAGAGGTTGTGGTAGGGTAAAGGGTGTTTGGCTGCCAGGTGAGCCTGGTAAAGGTTATTGCTGCCCAGCAAGACTGGGTGAGGGTAGACTGGGCCTTTTCCTGCCATTGGAAGGGAGTGGAGGGCCATTCCATCAGACATGGAGTAGTGCAGATATCTATTGGCATAGGCCAAGCTGTGGTTCAAGTAAGCATCACTCTGAGGAAGGTAAAGGTGTCCAGCAGGGTGACCGTTCTCCAAACAGGGTCTCTTGTATGATGACACCTCTGGAGTTGTTTCGCCTCTCTTAGAGGTTTGGGGGGACTTTTCTGTTCCCTCTCTGTGGTGGCCCAGAACTGGAGGATGCTCCGATTGGCTAGGGCTGTGTTTGGCCCACTCACCATTGGGCTTGGGAGAGAGAGGTCTCGAGGTGACCAGAGAAGAGCCAGAGTGTTGAGTGGATGATACAGTAAGGCTGGGCTCTCCTATCCTTGGACAGGATGAGCTACGTTGCTGGGGGAGGACTCTCTCCAGACCTTTGTGTTTGATAACAGAGGGAGAGGAGCCTTTGGCTTGGGGAGGGCCCAAGTCTGGGTTAGGTCTCGGAGAGGAGGGCAAGCCTGGGTTGAGCTGTGTATGGGAAGGGGAGGGGGTGGGTACAACCCAGGAGGAGTGTAAAGTGCTAATCATCTCTGGTCTCTCAGAGACCTTTGAGGAAGTGCTGCTGACCACAGAGTGAGGGTGGGAGGAAGGAGACAAGGACAGAGTCTCTTTTAAGAGCTCTCGGCTGGGGGGCAGTCCATAGCGCGCCCCAGGAGCCAAAGCATCCATCTTAACAGGGAATCCATTGGGAGGCAGGCCAAACTCCAGCATCCTCCCAGACAGGTCCAAAGGTTTCTCTGTTGGATCTTTGGTAGGCAGGGGCTGGTGAGCTGGCCGATCATAACTAGGTTTAGAAGGTGACCTGCTAGATCTCCTCTCACTCCCCACACTTCGGTGCTCAGGTGCCCCGTCTCTCGGCCTGGGTTTGTGGGGGCTGGGCCGCGCAGGAGACGGCTGGTCTGATGCCATGCTGCTCACAGAGAATGGATGAGGAATGGACTGAGTGGAGGAGGAGGAGACAGATATTGAAGAGGTGGAGGTGGTGGGGGGTTGCCCCATCCTAGGGACTGGCCTCTGTAAATCAAGGGAACTGTCAATGAGGGCAGAAGAGGGAGGAGGCTGGGGGAGGCGAGAAGAAGCATGAGGAGAAGAATCGATGGGAAGACTGCTATTATTCCCACCACTGGTACTGCTAGCACTACTAGTGCTGCTGCTGTTGTTGTTGCTGGAGCCCTTCCTAGAGGGGGGCCTGCTAGGTTTACTGCTCCTGCTGGGGGACCGGTCCCTGTCTGTGGCAATCTGGTGGTGCTGAGGATGTGGGGAAGGTTGGTGGAGCTGCTGCCCAAATGGGGGTCCAACACTAAGCCCCTTGTCCTGGCAATGCACTAGTGATGTGGGCGCTACTGTGACTGCAGGAATTCTCATCGGGGGCGCAACTAGGGGAGAAGAGATGGGTGAAGGAGGATAGTGGGGCATATAGTAGAGTCTCTCTGCTGCAGAGGCGGCTGCAGCAGGGTTCACACTGCCCCCCTGGGCTGCACACAGAGACTGGTAGGCCAGGTGCTGGGGCAGATAGGGGTTGGGCTGGCTGAGCAAAGAGGCTTTGTACATGCTCAGAGCTGCATACTTGGATGAGTCCATGAAGGGATACATGCTTGCTTCAGGGTAGGGGCTCAACCAGGGCAAGCGAAGGTAGCTACCACCAGCACTTGCCAAACTCAGTTCAGATGCTTTCTCCCCAGGCCCTACTCCTCTGCGTTCCAGCCCCAGGCCTTCGGCTCCGGTCCCAGGAACCAGCACAGGTTTGTGGAGGCCCGGCGGGGTGCCTTTGTAGAGGCCCAGGTATCCATTGGTGGCCTTACGGCTGTCCAGAGAGCCATCAGGCTTGTAGATGAGCTCTGGGAGACCTTCCCTGCCATAACCAAGAGGGAGGGCTGTGCCCTCACGGCTCTTTTCAGTCTGCAGCGCTCGGATTCCCGGGTAGACAACCCCACCGTGGAGGCGAAGACCATCATGCATCAGAGTGCCTCGGTCCAGCCCCATGGCTGCCAGGGGCGTTAACCTCGCATCCACCTGCAGCAAAAACATAATTACTCTAAATCTGCTGTAGTTCATTCATCTAACTTCTAAAATCACAGGCAGCAGATACTTCAAATACCAATTTGGAATTATGCAATTGTAAAACCATTAAGCAGAACAACCACTGCAAAACAGCACAAATATAGAAAGTGATAGATGTCTCATAATGTTCCAAGCTAGCTGCTTGCATGCTCGTAATGAAACAGACCATGTGTGTATTTCCTGATAATAGTGACTCATGTGACAGATGACTGTAAACAGAGCTGAGAAGGAGCAGGAGGACTTGCCATGTTTTGTGTGATGTGGTTCCCTTGTCTTAGTTCCAGGTTGGTCTGTGTCTCAGCACCGACATCACGAACAGATGTTGCCCTGTGGAGACGAGCAAACACTTAGCAGTCAGTGTCTTGGCTCTGGTGTATGCACACACACACATACACACAGACAAGAACCATGGCTGTGCTGTAATGTCACTATCAAGGAAACCTCTGGCTGGTGGTTTTAAAAAGCTCTAAAACATTAGAAAGTGCAAGAAAGACCACACATGTAGTCTTAGTACAAACACTTGAATTTTTGGGACATAGAGACAAATTTAAATAATATATTGACAAACAATATTGATTTTAATGGACATCAACGCATTATAGTAATTACATATGGTGGAGAAATGTGAAAGCGAGAGACAAAGAGGGAGAGGGGTAAATGTATGAAAGAAGGAAAGATAATGGCGCCGCTAGCTATAGCCATCATTGCCCTTCCTCTCACTCTCTCATATACACACCACTCTACTGAAGTAGTCACTGGAGATGAAAGCACTGTGTACCCCCCCGCCCTCCCCTCCGCTCCCATCCGTCAACACCCCTCAGCACCCTCCTCCAACTCCCCCATCCCCAGGGCCCCACTCCCGCCCACCCAGTGGGCTAGACGTGCATTGTTGGGCCGTGTCTATTCAGTCACGTTCTCCACACACTGGTTTTTCTGCGCCCTCCTTGACCCGCTCTCTCGGCTGCCTCAGCCAGCGGAGCGAGGGAAGATTATACATCAGAGACCGCTACGGTGGGAGACCATTTACCGCCCGCCAACACAGGGCCATGGATCAACAAACACTCACACCAAAACACACAGGAAAAAACACACGCAGACACACAGACATACATGCATAAAAATATGCAAGAGAGAAAAAGAGCCAGGAAACCAAACTGTACAATAAACAAAAGATTCGTTCAACAAGGCAAAAACACAGGACAGGTATAAAACAAGAGAAAAAAAAAAAAGAAAGAAAAAAAGAAAAAAAAAAAAAAATGAGACCAGCATGCATCTTGGAATTGTACATTCCAGGATTTTCTTTGTTTGCAGTCAGAAAATACCACTATTGTGTAAATAAGTGCATTGTATAGATTTCCACAGAGGCTGGCTTTTACAAATCACAAGACTTCAATGACATGACAAACAAACACCAAGATCCTTTTGTGTGTGACATTCACTTTAATTTGTTAATGTTTTGTTTAAGTTTGTATTGCTTTAAAGCACTGGAGCACAACAAACCTTTTATATTAAGTTAAGGTGAAATGTTAAAAAAAAAAAAAAAAAAAAAAAGTTATTTTTATTTTTTATTAACATTTAACATTTTAAACTTTTGCCTTTAACATTTACTCTGTTCTTATGTCAGCTGGCTGATAAGAGGCAGCTAACTCTTTAAGCCAACAGAATGAATCCACCATGCAGGTTTTCACAAATTATTAAGCAATGTAAATAGAAAGCCTTTATGAAGCTAAAACTCTGTTAAAGTGGGGAAATACCTAGACCTTAAGAAAGTAACCAGCGTTCAAAAAAGCAATCTGCATAGATTGAGGTTATGGCTCAACTATGCATTTCACATTTGTCTAATCTTCAAACAAGCCATTTACTCTTGTATAACTTGGTGAGTTGTAATTAAGTCATGATTAACAAAGCAGAGCTAATAAAAAATTATAACAAGTTACAGACTATAGTACAATCCTTATCGATAGCAAAGAGCAAATCTTATTTTTATTAAAACAAAAGCAAAAATCTGCCATGAAGAGACAAAACTTCTCTTGACGCAAGTGACATTATCTTTATACAAGAGTTACGGTCTTATTTCAAGACAGTCACTTGATTCAAGAAATTCTCAAAACATGAGAAACCGCAAAGGAATCAAGTGAAATTATCACTCCCCGTTGGCATATGTTTTTAACGTCAATACTCGAGTTAATGACTTGTTAAGGCGTGCATTTTTGCAGTGCAGCCCCGCCAGAGGAGCCAATGAGGGGATGAGGTAGGAGGTAGGTGGGAAAGGGGAGAGGAGGGGACAGAGAGCGCGCAAGAGAGGTCCCTAATATAGTAAAAGTGAAGCCTGGCCGTGTTCGACAGTGCTGAGAGCAGCAGAGAAACTCAGCTCCTCGATCATCTGAGAGAAACGCCTCTGAGCCTCGCTGCCGCCGCTGGCACGCCACTTTTATTACCGTGACCCAGGGCCCATTAATCAGCCTCCTCTGGGCCCCTCGGTCCGGCTCCTCCCTGCAACCCTCCCCCACCACCCTCCTTCCCCTCCCCGGGGCCCGGCCTGCCTCAACAACATCCGCATCTGACGGAACTGAAACGCGCCTGTGTGTATTTGCGTGCGCGCGCGTGTGTGTGAGTGTGTGTATGCATGCTTACCTACATGTCTGTTTCTGCAGACCGAACAGACATCGTTGAGAAATCTTTCCAGTTGCCAGCACTGTAGCATGCGCAGCGCAACTCCCCCTCCCTTCCCTCAAACGCACACACATACACACACACACACACTCTCTCTCACATACACACACGCGCGAAACCAGTTCACAGAGCGACTCTCGCACTGGAATACGAAACCCCGTGCTCACTGGAGACCGAACAACAAGAAAAAATAAGCCTCTTACAGCCTACAAAAAGCAGATCTTCGCTGAAATTCTCCGTTTATGGCCGTTTCCATATATAAAAACAAACTGCTGTTGCCTGGCTGTCCATATCTTTGTGAAATAGCCTAAAACACACAGACATAGGGCCTAATGCAACTGTCACACAACCGCTTTCTTAGAAGAAGAAGAAGAAAAAGAAAAAAAAAAAAGTTGGGACACATGTGAGAAAGGAAATGAAATGTTCCTGTTCAGGCCATTGTGGCAGAGAGATAGTGTGGTGTCTTATGACCCATTACCTCCTCCAAACCAGCAGCTCAGAGCCAACTGCACTAATGACAAACCTAGTAGCCTACTTTCTGCGTGTGGAGCCAAGGCACCTGCGGTTTCGTGAAATTAATGGCAATCCAGGAAAGATGATCGGCGTCAAGCTTGGGATTAAGCCTTCGAAGTTTATAATAGTCAGCGCACAATATGCATCACCCGGAGTGAGGCCGACACGTAGCCTGTAACCTGCGCAGCCGAAAGCTCTAATTTACAGCTTATAAAAATTGCACCTAAAACAATTTACGTATGACATCAGGCGCACGTTGCCTCCTGTGGGTAAACCCAATGCTGTGAGGTCGATTGGTCACTGGTGACTGTGCATCTTCAACCTAGTAACCTTCTCAAAGGCTCTAAATGCGTCAGAGAGACACCGACGGGGGGATTCGTGGTTGTGAAATAGATGTTTACTGTTAAAACATTTTTATGACTATTTCATCACTGTTGCTCTTATTTGATAAATTTAGATGTTCTTTATCTACATCATCAGCTATTCGATCATCCATGCCAAATAAAGCACGTTGAAATGTAGCTAATAATAGATAGATTCGACGATATTGTTCTTATCATCGCAATATTTTCAAAGCACATTAATGTGGCATCTCAATAAGGTGAATATATGAACTGGAGAGAATTTACATTTTGTAGGCTATAAGCGACTGTTTTGGCAATACGTTTCTGAAAAGCACTTATGCCAATGTCAGAGAGAGAGAGAGAGAGAGAGAGAGAGAGAGAGAGAGAGAGAGGACAGGAGGGGAGGAAAAGGCACAGTGTGTTGACGCCCATCCATAGCTAAGAATAGTTTGCGCAACAAACAACTCCCGACGGCCGTCCAATCCATCACGCTGGCCGGCACAGCGAGCAGGCAGGCGGGGGGAGGAGGAGCGCAGCAGCCGAGGCTGCGTTTATAAACCAGACCGCTGGAGCGGAGCCCCGATTCGCACCATTAAATCGAAAACCACCAGGCGAGCAGCGAATAGCCCGGTGTCCAGTCGGTAGGTTGGAGCTTTTTGTGCGCCTTTTGAGGAGGCGGCGCAAAAGGTTTGATGAGTTGAGAGAAACAGGCAGACAGAGAGATAGGGAGACGGATGGGGGAGGAAAAACAGAAAAACACTTTTCCCTCCGAGTCAAACTCGTTTCCTGTGAATGACTACTGCGACTTGAACTCTCCGTGACCCGTAATACGTGGCGGAACAAACACCGGCGCCGCTCATGATCATTTCCTACCGACCAGGGCAGACCCTGTCCACCCTCTCCGTTCTGTGTAGCGCAGCGTTTGCGTGTGTGTGTGTGAGAGGAGGGTCGCGGCAGCTTGGCTGGTCAGAGGGATGAACCGCAGGCTATCTAAAAAGTCACAGGTTCAAACCTTGCATTATTAACAGCCGCGTATGCTGTCAAAGTGCTCTTGAGCAAGACACCAATCCAACCCGCTTACTGTTTGCAAGATAATTACAAAAATGACTGACGCTGATCCGCAGAAAAAAAAAAACACCATGCTATAGTGCACCGCTCATTGCAATAACTCCTTTTACTGTTGCACAACACGTTTTGCAGGTTTGTTCGACAAAATAAGTGGACATGCATGGGGGATACGGGACTCAAACATGCCGTGCCGAGCTATACAGCCGAGCAGGAGTGTAGGCGCCCTCTTGCTCTTTGTCCCTGGAGCTCTGCCAGGCTCTCTGAAGCGCAGAGCTCCGCTCGGCTCTAAAAAAATGCAGTGTGACGCAGGATAATCTCCGCAGCGACGGGGGTGGGGTGGGGATAAACACGGATTAAATGCACACACATACACACACCAGGGCGACGGTGTGTGTGTGTGTGTGTGTGTGTGTGTGTGTGTGTGTGTGTGTGTGTGTGTGTGTGTCGCGCGCGTCCAAGACGAAAGAAATTCAGCACATATAGCGCCGGTGAACAAAATATAAATCAGCGGAAGCAAATCTGAGAAAAGGCACGGCTCTTTTAACGCTCTAGATAAATTAGCGGAGACCAAAACCCCCACTAACTACACAGCCAGCCACAGGCGAGCAATTTAGGGCCGTCACCTCCCCACCCCCATACACGCACGCGCACGCACTCGTGTGTGCGTGTGAGGAGCTGAGGAAGGTGGTAAACAGTGTGATAACTGAGGAGGGAGACACACAAGGCGAGAAAAACCTAGTGCTTTATGTCTTTGAATGCTCTGCATATAGGCCTATACCTAATGTCTTCAATTTTTTTTTAATTATTAACACTGATGATTGTTGGCTGCGTTTAAACCAAACGGCTCAACCCATCAACAGTTTTGTTTTGTTTTGGTAAATTTGACGTGATTGTCAGTGCAGTTTCAGATGAACAGTCGCACCACTAAACTGAGTGGAGATAGCAGTGTTTGGGAGGAGGGGTGCGGAAAAGCCTAGAAGGAGCCAGCGGCGGCTCTTCAGCTGTCACATTATTAGCGGCCGAGCTGTAAACAAGGCCCCTGCGTCCTCCCGGGCCGCTGCACAGCCGCATGCAAGTCGGTGCACGGTTCAATTCCCCCCTCGGCAGCACGGCCGTCAACAACGGCGACATTGTGAGGCCCCCCGTGCTGTCACTAGAGACCGGGCGACGGCTGCTGAACTGGCCCTATTCATCCCGGGCCAAATGAGGACTAAATGGCCCTTTATGTCTCCAAAGGGACCCGATTGTAATAGGGACGCGCATGCATGAGCCGGCCCGCGTTTACCGGGGGTTTCTTGACTTTTCTTTGAAATGCGGGCGTTTCATGTGCTGAGTATTTCTAATAAAAGCACTGATCTCCACCCTGCCCCCACATTGGATAAATGCTGTGTTTAGAGAGACGGCTTAATTAACGCGATGTGCTCAGGCGTAAATTAAATGAACGTCAATTTAGACAGGTGCCGAAACAGTGTGAGGTAAACACACCTAAATCCAGTTTGCACATCCTTTTGATTTGCGGAACAGAGTTCACTCATTATTTAGGTAAACAGCCTATACAACTTTGATTAAAAATAAATAAATAAATAAATAACAACAGACTTATGTGACTTAATGTAACTAAGATATTTGTTTCTGAGTGAAAACTGTAGGTATTAAAGCATTTCTGACAAAGTAATTGATTTATTTATACTGGTGGTTGTTGCTGCCTTGTGATGATCACCGACTGGAGGTCATATCCGACTTTTTATTTACCACTACATCACTGCACAGAATAATATGCCATCCAGAGAGCAGATGACTCATTTCTGGGTCTTTGAAGACATGGGATTGGTGAAATACACTCCTATCGCCATCACCCTGCTGCGCTGCCAAGTGTCTGTGGGATTTCGTCAGAAAGATGCCCGAGGCACCGACATCTAAAAACAAACGAGGACGTTTGATCAAGACTGGGCCTGCAGAGACTAGAGGGAGCGAGGTGATGATGTATCATCATTATTCTGCACCTATATGCATCTTCCAATAGGCCACAGTGAGGTCAGTATTGAATGACGCGACTGAAATAAACCCTTTTACATGTATATAAGCTAGACATACATTTAATATCAAAACAAGTCCCTGCATTCCGATTTTGGACTAATTTTTTACGACTGATGTGATAGCCTACTGGTTTTTGATAAATTGGACTATCAGACCGAGGATACAAAACCAGGGGAACACTGGTCCTGAATGCTTCCCCCGTTTTTGGTATGGCTTCTAAATATTCTAATATTTTGCCTGAAATTAACCCTTAATTAATGATAAAAACTCAGATTAAATTTGGACACACTGACTGCTAAGTTATGTCCATAGTGCTCACATCCTCCCATAACAAAGTGACGCTCATGCATATTTTTAGACTGAAAACAGAAAGAAAGAAAAAAACAATGGGAGCACAGTTTTCCTTTACTGACAGTTGCCGGTGTCAAAGGAGACGGAGAATAAGGTGTGATTTAGGCTCTCAGTGCGTCCTGCCCCGGGTCTGCCT
The DNA here is from genome assembly GCF_902150065.1 of Myripristis murdjan. Classification (NCBI taxonomy): domain Eukaryota; kingdom Metazoa; phylum Chordata; class Actinopteri; order Holocentriformes; family Holocentridae; genus Myripristis; species Myripristis murdjan. Next base: position 21,173,720 of record NC_044000.1, read on the forward strand.
CTCTGTGGGTGCTGCGCACTTAGTGTGGGGGCAGTGACACGTCTCTCTGCGGGGAAGTGATCCGTGCGCTCCAAACCTCGACGGAACAAAAAGCTTTGTGGAGCGCAGAGACAGAGAAAGAAAAAAAGGCCTCTCCCGTTTCATCGCGAGGTCCCGAGAGGCCTGGACGGAGCACAGCTTCAATCAAACCATGACGTCTCCTCCGGGAGCCGTGCAGCGCCTGGAAACCCGATCTCTCCTCGGCTCTCCGCCGTGCCTCCGCTTTTGTTCACATGCACCTCGCATGAGCAACCATGAGCGCAGCGCCAGTGTTGAGATTGTTGTTTTATATCCAGACGTGAGGAATAAAAATATGCGCCACGACAATAACACAGACCCCTTGTCTCCAATGGGATAAAAAGCGGAACACGCAGCCTTTCTTTTGACTAATTCACCAGTTGCTGTCTGCTTATTTCCAACAAGTCAGTATAGGCTAGATATGCAAAGGTGGTCCCGTGATGGAAGCGGATTACATCGATGTGCCAACTTGCGCATAATACCCTCCTCGTCGGTTTCATTGATTCCAGTAGGGGGAAAACGGACAAACAGCGGGCTAATGGGTTTAAAATGGAGGCGGCGTGATTGTCTCTATAAACGCAGCAGATTACCATCTCCCCCAGCCGCCCCGCGGAGAGCCACGCTGACAGGCCCACTGTCACACATCCAAGATCAGTCCCACTGCATGACAGTGTGCCCCAGCAGGCCCGGGGCTGATGTTGCCTTAAGGTACATCACCGCCTTGTCTAAATTCAACGTAAACAGCAGAAAAACACACCCTCTCAAGCGTTTTCATGTCATGGACACAAAATAACACATTATTTTCCTCGGACACCACACTAAATAACACTTTGTCTCATGGATCCTATTGGTATGGAAAATATTTGTTTATTATTGAAATGTGACTGCCTATAATGAATGTGCGTGTGTGTGTGTGTGTGTGTGTGTGTGTGTGTGGGGTGGGGGTGTGGGGTGGGGGGGGGGGGGGGGGGGTGCAACAGGGGGACAGTGAAAATGAATTATCAAATTGCAGATAATTCCAACTTAATTAAATTAGAGTGAAATCAAACTAGGCCTATTCATTTTGCTGTGGGACGCCGTGGATCCTCCCGAGTGACCCCTGGAAGTCCCCGGACCCACTTTGACAACTACTGATATAAAACAGCATTCTGTGCGAAAGATGTGCGATAAAAAGGTGTGTGTGTGCGTGCGCGCGTGTGTGTGTGTGTGTCAGTCAATCTACAGCAAACACACACACACCTCCCCCTCTGTGTTATAGCACCTGGAAAACAGATCAGCGCTACACTGATCTCACAGTGGAAAATGATGCGCAAAACAGTCCAACGGGGTGCACTATAAATAAACTCGGCCCACACAAAATGTGAAGTATTTGTTTTAGGCTTCCAACATCATGCAGCAATCGGGGAGTATACTTTATCTGTGCCTTACTGAAAGATTGGATCCGTGGTGCCAACAGCCCAGCTATGAACCACATCTCGTGGCTTCAAAGTCAGTGGACAAAGTTATTGAGAAGCATGCTGGAGAAAGAAAAAAAAAAAAAAAAAACATGGCTGCATGGCGACAAACTTATTCAAATTGTGGCTGTATGAATTGTGGCTATGTATGACTCCGCTTTTGCCACGCTGATTTTTCTTTTGATGGGAGAACAGGTCTTGACCAAAAATCTCAAGCAAGAGGAGCTCACTGTTTTGGCATCAACACTTTTGGTCCATCCACACAGAAAACTTTACTGGTAACCTGGAGCTTAGAGATATTTCAGGAAACTTCATTTCAGGGGCATCAGCACACTAAACCCTGATGACAAAGTCCTATTTAATATAAGTTGGCACCGGGACGTCCAGATTTTGTTATATTGGTTAAATTCCTAAAAAAATGACCTATTACAAGATAGCCTAGTGTTATTTGGCCAGTGTGTGAAAGCATTAGACGTAGGTCACCTACCTAGAAGGAAAACTTGTCCTGAATAATCCTCGCATCGCTTTTTTAATCTCTCTCGTCTAAATAGATTTATTGCCGTTTTCTATGAGTTTTGCTCTATGAAAAACAATGCAAGAACAAATTCTAGGCTAAGACAGCCTGTATGGCAAGTGTCACCTACCTTGCCATCAAAGTGACTTCTACGCTCTTTTTAAATATCCAACAATTGGGTAGGCAATCTATTCTTCATCAGTGGCCCCTGAAATCGCCCCCACCCCCACTGGCTAATCTCCCTCTCCCCTGAGCAAGGTCCCAACACAAGGTCCCGCTCCCCGACCCCATTCAAGCAGGACGATGCTTGCGTTATGAGTGATAATCCCGGGCCTGTTGGGTCTGAAGTGTACCCTTGGTCGTCTCTAGCCACTTCCCTCACTAAGCTCGTCAATGAGCTGGAACCAGCCAATATGAGGCACATCGATCGTCGTAAGAGAGCGTCCCCTAATTAGTGCCTCTGTGGCTCCAGGACAGGCAGCAGGCACGGCGGCACGGGAAGGGAGGAGAGAGGAGGGGGGAGGGTTAACCCGATAGGAGCCCTTCTTTCAAACGGAGAGAACGACCCGACCAAAATCAAAAAATCTGTCAATTTAATGTTGCTTTGCTTATCATGAATCGCACGCTGCGTCACTTAACCCACATAGAAGCTTTAACGAATCGTTGGGAGCCACTATTCATTTCGGCAGCGATCCAACACGCCTTGCAGCACTTTTTCCAATTAAACTGCAACTTTTAGAACTGGATCGCACCGCTCGCTGCCGCCCACCACAGTGGTTATCGCTGCAAGAAGATTGTGGGGACAACAGGCGAAGCGATTGTTTAAGTGATTTTATGATAATAAGTGTTGATTGGCGAGTTGGACGCATGCCGAACTGAAACGTGGCTCGTGCGAATTCATGAAAGGTCTTCGATTCGCATGAGTGGAGTAAGTATTTTTGCGAGGAAGGTGAACTGACAGCTTCTTAAAAAATGGATTTTAGTGTTACGCTCTCCTCATACCAGAAAACAGTGCGTATCGGGACTCAAGGGGGGCAGCTGATGCTATATGAAGCCTCCGTGCGCAAAGGATACCCCACCGCAATGCAAACACTGGTACCTATCACAGCGAGAATAAAGGAAAGGAAGAGTGGCAGTCAAAATGCTGTAGCGCAAGTCATACTGAAGAACACCTGCAAGACGTGAAGGCGGTGAGAGCGAGGTGGCACGATATGGCACCGTGTCTGTTTTTCATCAACTAGACAGAAGAGTCCCGTCTGGCTAACACTTCACCTTCGGGACCAAGAGGACTCATCAACGTCCACTCTGTCCAAACAAAGTCTCCACACCTTCCCCGCTAACACACACACGTTAACACAGACGCACACACGCAGCGGGGATGCCCTCCAACTGAATTGAACCGTGTGTAAACGGAGCAGCACCGCTCACTTCCCTTGGCAGGGCGAGGCTGGATTCCGTAACCTTGTTTAGCGCAGAAGCCCGTGTGCGCGCATACACACGCACAGCCCACACACACACACACACACATACACACACACATAGGCTACACACGCTATGGGCGCCCGCGCGCATACACACTCACTCTCTCTCCCCCCCCCCTCAATCTCTCACACATACATACACACACACACTTTGGCACACAATAGAGTGCGAAAAGCCTGAATATTCACCATCGACAACAATGTCACTTTGTAGTCCACTAATCTCTGGGACGTCCTTCTCACCTCCGTCCGGCTGACAGGACAGCAGGACAGTTGTAAAAGGCCAAGCTCAGGGCCGAATCATTATGCGTGTGTGTGTGTGTTATTTATCAACCACATGCCACTGCCCCGCCGAAACGCACAAAGACCACCCTATGCGCTATTCTTAGAAGTGGCCGTTCCTCTCCCCGTCTCTGCGCACACCATCGGGCTATGGCGTTGCGACTCCCACAAGAAGGCATCGTGTTTAGGATTTAATAACACACTGTCTGAAACGGTGGGATCGTTGAAAAAATACAGAAAACTTCTTTGCCGTATTTTAAACAACAGACCATTCTCTCTGTTTTCTGTCCCCGTGCTGCCAGTCCGAGGGAATTATCCACGGACAAAGATAAATGCATAAGAAAACACACACTCAGGACATGTTCGTGTGTCATTTATTTTCTCACCTGGTTAATTGGTACTGCTTCCAGCCGTCGTCCGTGCGCCCCAACGCCTTTTTCCTGTTTTGCCAAGTTAACTACGAGAGCAACGATCCGTGCGTACGTAGACTGGAGCCCGGTTACGGTCCTGTCTGCTGGAGGCAGACAATCCCAACCACAAAACACCTAAAAGTGTCTAACAGGTTATCCACTTGTCACGAAACGGAACAAGCCTTACATATAAAGCTCCCGTCTTTTATCTATTGTCTACAGCAAACTCTCCCCCGTTAGCCTATATTTCTAGCGGACTTTTTTGTTGCTGCAAAATGTCACTTAGGTTTCCATCAAGCAACAAAAAGAAGATCCTGCGTGTTGGGGGAAAATGTCAGAATAAAGACAAATCCCCGATTTAAAACAATCCGTTATGGTCCCTTGAGCAGTTTTTTGGAGAGCCAATGCGCCGTGCGGCCGGGGGCCCCCAAAGGATACAGGTGGCGAGGTCGGCGGACTCGGAGAAATTAATTCAGCTCGGCCGTACCTCGCAGCAGCGCCATGTTGGGTTTCACCGGAGCACGCCGTCCTCAAAAAAGCCTCTTTCTCCCGCTCTCCGTCATTCCATGTCCTCTCTCAAACCGGAATCGGTGACTGAAAGGGGTTACTGAAGGGTATTCCGACTAGCTTTTTGTCCCGTGCTTCCCGGTAAGGGTACAAAACACCCCGATCGCAGCTCCGGTTCGCACCGAGGACGCACGGAGCTCTATACGGGGAGTGCCGCACAGAATGGATGAACGCTGCCGAGACCGAGCGACTCGCTCCACTCCCACTCGCGCAGACTCTACCCAGAAGGCCAGTCGGGAGACCGCAATTACCATAAGCCTCCAGCGCACGGCACGAACACAGGCTGCGCACACACACGTACACACAAACACATTCGCAGACACACACACACACACACACACACACACACACACACACACACACACACACACACACACACACACACACACACACACACACACACACACACACACACACACACACACAAGCTCCGCGTAAACTCCAAAACAGGAATAGGTTATGGTAGCAGACAGCAAGGGCATGGAAAGAAAGAAAGAAAGAAAGAAAGAAAGAGAAAAAGAAAAAGAAGGAAAGAAAGAAACAAAGAAAGAACATTATGATGATGATAATAATGATAATAATAATAATTATTATTATTATTATTATAACAACAATAATAATAATAATAATAATAATAATAATAATAATAATATGCTTTAGTTGACATACTTACAAATTGCTTTTGCAAAATAAATAAAAATGCAATGAAAGCGCGAACAATAAAAAAGAATAGACTACAGAGGAAATGCATAGATAAATACATGCATAAAACAAGAATGAAGCTGAAGAATCGACCACGTTCAAGTACAAGCAGAGAGACACTTGGCAGAGAAAAGACGGCAGGTAGCGAGAAGGTCCTGAGTGGAAACACACCACGTACAAACTGTATGGATTAATCAGCCAGTAAGGTGGGGGAGGACTTCTATTGGCTGGCCACAGGATCAAAGCACAATTGATTTCTCTAAATAACATCAACAAATCCCAGCAGCAGATTTCATATAGGTTATTATATATCTGGCACATTTTTTTTTTTTTTAAATCATATTGTGCGTCATTCCACAAGGCGAAATGTATAAGTCCCCTTTGTTATTCTAAAAGGCAAGTGTAGTGGTAGCTGAGGAGGCGGCTCTTCTGTAATCCTTTAGTAATCATTCTAAATATTCAAATTGTTAATTAAGCTCTAAATACCTAGAAGAGAGGTGGAATGCATAACCTTGACTACACCAATAGGCGTTCATCATACTAATGGCGCTATGAAGCCTTTTTTTTTTTTTAATGCCAGTTCCCCGTTTTATCCAAATTCCTAATGCTTGTTCACATTTTGTCTATATGATTTAGGCAATGGGTGCAGATTCAAATTAAATGTCATCTCAGTTTTTTTCCAGCCAAATAGTTAAGGTAAAGTGAAAAGCACAGGGAGGGAGATGGGGAGAGAGAGAGAGAGAGAGAGAGGGAGACAGGGAGAGGCAGCTCAAGGCTGAGGCACATCTGTTAGGGCTCCCATGTCAAGTGAAGGAGAAGGAGGCTATGAATATCCAGCCTGAGGTGTGTGTGAGCTTGTGTGTGTGTCTGTGTGTGTGTGTGTGTGTGTGTGCGTACATTGAGAGAGACAGAGCTGTGAGACAGAGAGAAAGAGAGAAAGGCTGGCGGACAGACAGACAGGCACAAAGACAGAGAGAGTGAGAGAGACAGACAGAGTAGGAGTAGGAAAAGAAGGGGAGTTGGCAGGGGAAGGTCTGGCTGCATTTTGCGCAGCTGTTGGAAGTAGGAGTTGCACCAGACGGTCATATACACACAAACAAACACCAAAGCTCACAAAAGCTCACACTTAGACACACACACACACAGAGAGACACACACACTCAAGTTGAAAAGCAAATTGAAGAGCAAATTGTCCAAAAGTTTGGAGTTAGAGAGCACAAAGCAACTGAGCAGAGAAGAAGAAGAAGAAGAGGAAGAAGAAGGAGACGGAGCGAAAGCCCGTCTGTGAGATGAGGGAGGGGAAGACACGGTGCTTTAAGCCCTGTTCACTTTATGGCCTGCAAATATGGGAGAGGGAAAGGAGGGTGGGCGTATTCCTGCCCACATGGCACAGAGACTATGCCCACTCTCTCTCTGGATAGGACTCCAACTCCAAGGCAACCCAGCCTGCCCTGGGCATCCGGATTTCTGTGACAAGCAATTCCAAAAAAACCTTTGTTCAAACTTTTATACACCCAGGGACGATTTTCTGAGTGTCTGTGCTCTTTTTCAGCTCCAGCCTCTGCCTCTGCCTCTCACATTCACAAGTTGCCTGGTGCAGTCAGTGCCTTCTGAGCTGACCATCAAAGACGATGGAAGCAACCAAGGATCAAGAATCCTGCTCAAGGGCACTTCAGCAGGAGCTGATGACAGACTTGACAGTGAGTAACATGTAACACATGTAATATGGTGAACTTTGTGGCATGACATCACCGTGGATGCATACATTTTTAGAATTGGTGGCACCAGTGGGAAAGCCTGAATCTGACTGAAATGGAAATACAGTCGAACACATCGCCACACACAGATTTGTGTTTTCATGCTGCAGCTTCATATCAGTCATTTATTCACAGTCTGCACCAGTGGGAGTGTGTTAAGTTTAATCCATAAAAACCCTGATTTTCCTTTGAATTTCACGTTCAAAGTTAGGAAAAAAAAAAAAAAAAACAAGATTCCACATTGTATAACAATGTCACATAAATATTTTGTATATTTTGGTTGCAACACTTCACTGAAGCTACATCAGTCTTATATTGAGTGAAATATTTACACCCAAGATACTGTTGTTTTATGGCTACACGATGACATCAAATAGAAAATATCTAGATGGCTGGTGCATCATTTTACACATATTTCGCTGTAATTCAGGAGGACATACTTGGTATCTTTGGAATACTGGGCGCTGACAAAAACTCAAAGAGCAACAGTGTGAGGAAAGAATACAGATTCAAAACAGTTGTTCACCACAACAGGCATGGCGGTGTAAACAAAGGCAGCCGACAGGAAGTGGAATTGGAGAAACGCAGCATCACGGCATGTTGGACCAGTTGCAGGTGGTCACTCGGTGCGGGCATGCACGCAAAGAATTTGACCAAAGTTGATCCGGCCAACCTGTACACCAAGTCTGAGGCCAGCGCGGTGCTTCGTTTTTCTGCAAGCGTGGCCTTTTGTCTGGAGAAACCTGCCAAAATTTATTTCCCAGGCAAATATACCGCAGCCTCCACCCTGGCAGTGTGAGTGCCATGCTGTACCTATTTAGCCACATTACACCACATGGCTCAATCTCTTCCCCTGCCCAGATTTTTCCGGCCAGGATTCAAACTGGCAACCCTCCTATTTGCCACCAGAGCCCTTGCTGTTTGTACTGTTTGTGCAAACACTGTTGTGGCAACGAAATCGGGCGATAAACAGATTTGTGAGCCTCCTTTAAAACGGAGGACAGAAAAGTTTGTGGATGCGCCCTGCTCCAAATCAGATTCTGCTCTCCAAAGAGCCCGGGAGGCTGCTTTGATGTAACCCGTAATTTGATAAAACCTGCAAAGTCAGTATTGAGGTGGATTTTTCTCTTGACTGCCTGACTTGAATCAAGCAATCTCAGGTTATGTTTGTTGATATTATTTAGTGATAATTGCCTATTTCCCTAAGATGAGTGGATTGGGCACAAACCGCCGCTGTTAACGTTGAGCGGTTTACCGACCAATGGGTCACAAAACACTCTTTCAAGACTTTTAATGGGATATAATTGGGTAAAATCACAGATCAAATCCCTCTTTTTTCAAAGCCTTGGTGTAGGAGGCATTTAGCTGTTAGGTCAGATGATATGTCACGACCAGGACACACAGTTTGGTCCAGACAGTGTAAACAGGAAAGGTCTGTAATATGCCTGTCCTGCACACCTAAAAAACACAGACTCAACTTGACATCATGGAGCTAGTCTTCAGGGTCAAAGGTCAGACGAATGAATGAATACTTCTCTATGGAACGACGCTGTATCTCCCTTGTTTTACTCCTTCTTTTTCTCTGATTTAAACTGCTACATTAAACAAAGGAAATGATCCCCGTTCTCACACTGGAAAGTGAACTAGAATGATCATTGGACGATAAGAACCACAGGGCGAACAGAGATTTGACACTCAACATGCTCACACATATAGACAGAGAGCGCACACACACACACGCACGCTGAGAGCAAGAGAGACGTACACAAAGTGCTTGAGGTCTGGAGAGCAAAAGCAGGCCTTTTTATGGCTGTGCTTTTATGACTGTGTGTGAACTTTGTGGTTTGAAAACTCAGCCTGAGAGCAGCATGTGCCTTTGAACATCTCGTGTTGGAGATGGTGACGAAAAACTTTCCCGAAAGCATATCACATCTGCGATCACGTCCTCTAACTGTCTTTCTGTGTCTCTGGAAGGAGTCGTGCCTAGGTGTGTGTGTGTGTGTGTGTGTGTGCGTGTGCATGTCCGTGTGTCTTGTGAAAACCAAAACAGCGTGAGCGCACACACACACACGCACACACATGCATGCACCCTGGTGTAGGAGCTGCACTCTGGGAGGTCACAGTGATCCAGCCATCTGCTGTTGCAATCAGACACTGGAGCAGGGACTGGCAAACACACACACACACGCGCGCACACACACACACACATTGCAAGAGCATGCTTAGTCAAATATACACATGCTCTCCTCAAACAAAGACACACACACATACATACAAACCTCGCACACACTTTGCTGACAGACATTCTGACAGGGCTGGCTGCCAACACACAAACAAGCTCAACGTTGCACTCACACGCACATCGTGTCTCAGTCACACGTACACACACACACACACACTCATAGACACACACACAGTCAGTCGGCAGGCTCAGATTGCAGGAAGCTCTTTGCACGCAGCTCAGTCCACAGCAGCCGGTACTAATCAGCACAATCCACCTGCAGATCGTTATGGATCGCTTACCGCAACACACACACACACACACACACACACACATACACACACACACACACACACACACACACATGCAGGCACGCACTCACTCACACATATGTATGCATGCACGTGCACACAAAGCACAATCAATAGGTCTGCTTGCACACATCCCACATCTTCACACATTTCCTTTTTAACTTTGGCACACACACACACACACACACACACACACACAGAAACTCGTGCCCTTTTGCTGATGGGGAGAAAGCTAAAGTGTATTTCCCTCATACACACTTCACCTTGCTATAAAAATCATTAATATTTCCATAAGGACTTGTAGTGTGCCTGTGGTTCTGAATACTGAGTTTACAGTGACCTTATGGGGCTTTATTGTATTTCTCTCCTGTGGTATCGCTGTAACATTTCTATACAGACGAACAGTGTCCGAGATACTTAGTGAGTTTATTGTTTATTATCTCCTATAGCATCAATGTAACATTTCTATAGGGTGTTATTCGCATAAAGACTGCGACTATTTTGTCTTATTTAGTGTAATATTGCAGCCTTCTTCACATTCTTTCTCCTGCACGTCGTTACGAGATAACATTGCGCCACCACACACATACTTCTCTCTCGGTGTCACACACACACACACACACACACACACACACACGCACACATGCACCCCCACCGGTGTTGTAGGGCTAACGGTTCCCCACAGGCGCGCCACGCTGCGTTAGCGCGGCCTCACCGGGGATAATTACAGACTGGCGCGGCAGGGCGAGGCTGGCTCCGAGCCAGCACGCTGCTCTGAGATACCGAGAGAGAGAGAGAGAGAGAGAGAGAGAGAGAGAGAGAGAGAGAGAGAGAGAGAGAGCAATTATTGAAGCACTGAGGGACATGGCCCTATAGATTAAGCTCTAATCAATAGCCTGCTAAATTCATCAATAAAATCAATCAGCAGGCCCGTGGCATAAAGTAATCAATACGATCAGTCACGGCTCTCTTATCCCAGCCGCTGGAGATTATAGGCGGTGATCCCGCAAAAAATATGGACAGAAATAGTCACGTCATTTAAAAAGAATAAAGATGAAAACCTTCAAACGGCTCCTCTGTGAGGAAAGAGAAACGGCGGCGGCTCAGCGCAGCACAAGAAAGATCTTTCTCTCTCTCCCTCCCTCTCTCTCTCTCTCTCCCTCCCTCTCTCTCTCTCGTCTGTCGGGCTCTGTCGAGTTCCGCTCATAACCTCGCCACCCACCCTCCCAGTTCCCCGCCTCTCCCTGCTTTCCGCTGCTGGCGGGGAGCGCACACACACACACGCACGCACACACGCACACACCTCTTTATAGCTCTCTCCCTCTGACACACACACACACACACACACACACACACACCGTCAATAAAAAAGCCCAGCGCTGTAAGAGGCCGCCGGCACTCCACTCCCCCCTCCTCCTCCCTGCCACTGCGATTAGCGGAGGCTGGCTGGCTGGGGAGAGGCGCCCCTCTGTTATCTGGGGCGGTGGCAGCCTGTGTGTGTGTGTGTGTGTCTGTGTGTGTGTCAGAGAGAGAGAGAGAGCGAGAGAGAGGGCGAGCGAGCGAGCGAACGAACGAGATTAATTTAACTGTTTCGGGCTCGGCTCGCGCTGTGGCTCCGCGGCAGCAGCAGTGCAGCACGAGAGCTGTTCCGGATAGGACGGAGGGAAGAGGAGACGCACGGGCAACAGGCACACGCGCGCGCGCACGCGCGCGCGCGCGCACACACATACACATATATCAAGGGACAAAAATCGACATGATTCTGCGTAAAGCAAACCAAAAAAAAAAAAAAAAAAAAAAAAAAAAGCCGCATGGCAGGCCCGTATCGCGGATTTGGCACGGAAGGAGCCCGTCGGTGCTGCAAATGAGCAGGACTGTCATACATCATTTGACAGCTCTTGTCGAGCCCTTTCATATGGCGAGGGCACTCTGTAATCATAAACGAAAAAATAAAATAAAACAAAGGCTAGGAGAGGAAAGGCTACAGTGAAAACCTTAGATCACATTTGGTGCAAAACAAGATTAACGCATGTAACTAGGTTTTGTTTTTTTTGTTTTTTTTAGAGGCTACTGTGTCAGTTGTCTGAATCTTAACCTCCGTGTGTTCACGACTCCCTGGATTATTTTGTGAGAAACAAAGCGTTTAAAGTTGTTGTTGTTGCTACACTGCTATAACATCCCCTAACGCCCCCTTTTCACCCCAAACCCTTAATATGTGGAAACAGCACCAAAGCAGCGCTTATCACACACTTCTCAGCCGTCAATATGAGAAGCACCCATTAGGCCAAAGTGATTGATTAACCGATTGACTGAATAATTTAACTAGGGCAACTCAACACCTACACAGACCCAAACTCCATATCGGGGGCACCGACAACAATTAAGAAAAAGAGAGTGCGTTATGTCGGCTATGTTGTGACCAGAGATGTAGTATAAATACAAATATATATATAATTTTATAATTCTCCCGTTTTAAAGACCGCATTCTCATTTAACTTGCAGCATTTTTGATAGGGAACAAGTTAATATGTACACGCTCACTGTGACTTTCCTCCGTAAGGATGAATGTGAGGTGGCGGGGGGAGGAGGGGGGGTTAGCCTGCACCGACAGCCCTGCCTGGAAGCGCTACCGGAGTCTAATAAATAGGCTGCGCACGAGGCTCCGTGCGGAAGCCGAGCGCGAGGAGAAACATCCAGCAGGCCTGCCTCGCTTCCCCTCCGAGGTGAGAGAGCTCGAGCTTGTTTTTCAGTGTCTGGGCTGTTGCTGCCGCCTCTCCCTCTCCGTGCGTCACCGCTAGGTCATGGCCGGACTCCAACAACGGCTCGGGTTTCTCCAGCCACACACACACACACACACACACACACCGCGGCGAGAGCGCGCGGACGCACACACATGCACGCACGCGAGATCTGACAAATGATTGGGTGGCGAGGCGAGGCGAGCTAATAGTAGGCAGTGCGCCTGCCGACATGCCCGTGGGCCGCGGGTGTTAAATTGTATCCAATTACAGCGCATGCGGCGATATGAGGGGGGAATAATAATTCTTCTTGCGTGACAGGGAGATTCGCTTATTTCCTGGGTGCTTTATACAGGGGGGCTCGAGACGTTCAAATGTTTATGGGTGAGCTGCACAGCGCATGTGTGTGTGTGTGTGTGGAAAGGCTGCTTTTCTGGAGGACATGGTGCGCATATTTCATTAATCAAAATCCAGTTAACCAGATTTGGAGACACGGCAGGGGCCAGCACTGTCCGACCAATAATTAATATCCATTATTTAAGCAGCCTAGGTCCAAGACGTCACACACATGCATGCACACACGCAAACGCACATAAACACACCTCAGAGGGGGCAGGGGCAGGGGCACGAGGGAATGAGGGATTGCATCAATGTGAAAATGAAATAAACACGCCCAGTCTCAGCTTTGTTATGAAATGTCTCTCCTGCTCATTTATTTGATGGAGTGCACAGCCAACTAAAACCAGCAATAGTGCCAAAAAGAGGGGGTGAGGTGGGTGGGTGGAGTGCAAGGTGCCAGTGTGTGTGTGTGTGTGTGTGTGTGTGTGTGTGTGTGGTACAGTGGTGGGACTCTGCGAGCTAAGCCGCACTCTCTTGTCACTGACGCCTAGCAGAAAAGTTCAACAACTCAAGGGTAAAAAAAGGTCAAGAGTCGGTTCATTAGTCCAACTCGTCAGAGAGACAGCTGACAACAGGCAGCGTGCTCCGATAGTGATGAAGCCACACAGATATAGAAAAACCAAATGGGCTGTGTGTGAATATAAAGTGACTCTATTATCCTGCCAATCAAAACTCTGTTATGTCCTCTCTCCACCACTGAGTCCACGGCCACGGGACGATGAGCCATCAAAAGGCTGGTGCAGCTGTGGATATGGACACATTTTTTAAAGCTTTTTTGACAGACACCGGAAAAAGAGTGTGTGTGAGTGAGTGTGTGTATGTGTGTGTGAAACTAATTAGGTTCTTCCAGTTCGTTCATGAGGCTATGAGCAGCAAGTTCTGGACCAAAGAGAAGCATCAATTTTCTTCACATTCCAGTCAAAGGCACATATAAAAATAGAGTGTACACATAAATATATACAGTACAATGCTCTGTTATAAATACAATATAACAAACAAGGAACAATTCTTTCAGTGAACTGTTGAATTCCATAAAAATACAAAACAGTCCTTCGAGGAAATACTTGTACGAGAGTAGCAAAAAAACGTAATACCATATGCAAAGAAAGAAAAATACTGTCTCAGAATGATGAGATTCCTTGCAAACAACACAAGAGCTTTGGGACTTATTTGCCCTGGGAACTGAGTAATCTTTTTTTTTTTTTTTCCTTTTAAACGTCCTCATGTATTTCCGTTTTACCCCCGTGCTCCATAAATTGCTCAGCGCTGGGACCAATCTCAGCGTCGAGATACATAAATGCAGAAAGCTCAAATCTGACACGGAGGTTGCCTTTTAAAAGGCCTACACCTCACCCCTGATCCTCTCTCCTGCAGAGACGTGAAAAAAGGTAACAGCAGCAGAAGCTAAACCAACACCTTGTTATGATTGCCTTTCAGCAAACCTTGCTCTCCCTTAGCTTTCTGCGGCGTGCCGCTGCTGTTAGAGAAGGAAGGAGTCAGGAAGGAGGTGGGGAGGGGGAAAAAAAAAAGTGTTTTAAGACCTTTGGGATGCAGCGAATGCCTTTAACATTAGGAGGGATCTTTAGAGCGGCCTCGCTGCTTACTCGCTCTTCTCTGGCAGGCAGGATAGCAGTATATTGCAGGGAGCTGCAGTTCTGCTCTGTATGCGCGTGTGCGTGAGTGTGTGTGCGTGTGTCTTTAGGATATTAAATAGTAAAGGATGGGGATTAATAATGGAACTTGACAGCTCATCTCCGGCTTCTATCTGCCTGACTGTCCCCCCAATCTCCCCTTCCATTCCCTCCCCATCCCTTTTTCCTCCCTCTCAGTTTCTAATCCGCTGATTTTCTCTTTGGTTGTGACCCTCCTCCGTGCTCCTTGCCTCCAGCTCTTTCTCTCTCTCTCTCTCTCTCTCTCTCTGGCTGCTTGTCTCTCCCTCTCTCTCAGGGCCCTCGGTCTTTCAGGGTCATGTCGGGGGAGTAGAAGAGCACGTTGGTGTCATCGTCGTCATCGCTGAGGTCAACCAGGTCAGCTTGCGTGTAGCGCACCGCCCCGGGGTGGTACTCTCCGATCCGAGTCCTGTCACACAGCCGCGACTGCAGGGCCAGCTAGTAATGCACACACGCGCACGCACACACACACACACACACACACACACAGAGATAGTTAGGAATTAGCACATTTTGTTAGGCGTACAATGTAAGATTCAAAAGATATTGAGACATATGGGGATTGGGCGCTGCTTTCATGTGCACGCAAAGACCAACGCACACACAGACAGGATGGAGTGAGAGGTGAGCTCATTGCAGAGCCACAGGCAGTTCAGCCATGTGGCTAGAATGCAGATCAATATCAGAGAGAGAGAGAGAGAGAGAGAGAAAGAGAGAGAAAGAAAGAGAGAGAGAGAGCGCGCAAGGGAGAAAGTGCATGGGTGGGAGGGAGATGCAACACAAAGGAGAGGCAGAAATAATGTAAGAAAGATAAATGCCAGAGCCGCTGTAACAGTACAGGGAACAGAGAAAGCCGGGGAGCAGAGAGAGAGAGAGAGAGAGAGAGGAAGAGAGAGAGAGAGGGGAAGAGATGGGACAGAGTGCTGTGGAAGACAGAGAAAGGGGAAAAAAACTGAAAAGAGGAAGCGATAAAGCAACAGATACAAAAAACAGAGAGAGGGTGAGATAGCAGAACTGAGGAAGAGAATGAGACAGACAG
Organism: Myripristis murdjan; assembly: GCF_902150065.1. NCBI lineage: Eukaryota > Metazoa > Chordata > Actinopteri > Holocentriformes > Holocentridae > Myripristis > Myripristis murdjan. The sequence continues at coordinate 21,189,322 of NC_044000.1, forward strand.
TGAGAGAACGAGAGAGAGCGAGAGAGAGAACGAGAGAGAGAGCGAGAGAGAAAGCCAGATGAGGCAGGCAAGGGAAGGGGAAGGGGAGGAGGGGGGGGTATGAAAGCGAAGATTCGTTTCGGCGAGGGAAGAATGTTTTGACGCTGTTACAACCCCCCCCCCCTTCCCTTCTCCTCCTCCTCCTCCCGTCCTCCCCTTCTCCTCCTCTCCCTTATCACCTCCCCCCCTGCCAATCTCACACCTGATGTGTGGGGGCTGCTGGGAGTCGCATGCCATGATGAATAACAACCGGCTGTTAGTCACGATAGAGCACGCACACACACGCCGCCTGTCTCTCTCTCTCTCTCTCTCTCTCTCTCGCTCGCTCGCTCGCGCTCTCTCCCTGTCTCTCTGTGACACACACCTCTATTATTCACACATACAAACAGCCTCTCTCTGTGATTTAGGAACACAGGAACACGGAGAGATTCCATCTTACTCCTCACGCACACGCGCACACACACACACATGCGCGCGCAGACACACACACACACACACACCCCGATGCTGACATTTGGATTGAAGGTCATACTACAGATTCCACTCTTCCAGATTGCGCTCATGACGCTTTATCAGTGCTGTTGGTGATACTGAGTAGGCGACAATATGTGTGTGTGTGTGTGTGTGTGCAAGGCCACATCATAGATACACTCGACCCTGAAATCGTCACCTGCGTTTTTTTTCGGGTCAACATCAGCTCCGGCTTGTGTACGCGGATATTGTCGTATATTGCGGATATTGAGTTCATTCCTCACATCATGTAATCATTAGCTTTGTCCAAAAGCTGAATTTGAGCGAATGATGCAAATCTAAAGCTGCACTGTTGCCAAAAGTCGGCTGTTTGCAAGTTTGCTCCATATAATGTGTAAGGTGGATTTTGCTCCCGGATCCAAAAATTCTCCGCTAGCTGCTGCTAGGTGTGAACCTATAACAGACTTCACACGCTGCTGTCCAATTAAAAAGTTTAGTGGTCTGACGACAAAGTATTATTTGAGTTAAGTGAATGTGTTGCACTAACAAGACAGCTAAAAATACGCAGGTGACGAGTTAAAACATCTTGGTAAGCAAGTTAAAGGAATACAAAGAGGTTTTTTTTTGTTTTTTGTTTTTTTTTGGTATATGCTGTGAATGTTATCCCAGCAGCATAACTGACAAACTGTTCTGCATCACCAAAAAAAATCACACCGAAAAGGGCAAAAAGTGGGATTAATGATTTAACGATCACTTTAGACAGACGACACCTCACTCTCTCTAAGTAAAAAAAGGTTTCGGCTGAGTGGTTTGAGTGTAGTTCTCTGCAGATCTTAGTTTTTGTATGGTTTCTTTTAAGTAAGACACCGCCAGTAATTCTATTCTACTAAATGAGGCACCCCACATGTGAAGCGCTCACCTGCACATTCCTTACACGGACAGGTGAAGAAGAAAACTATTCCTCTGCGATTAATGCTAGCCTGGAAGCTGACACGTGCAACCCAGTTTAGTGGTTCCAAATAGTGTTTTGCTCTTTCCTCGCGACATTCCCAGTGTTGGTCAATTTAACGGCGCAGTATTATTGCACAAAATTACCATTACAGCAGAGTTTAAAGCTGCAATAATAAACATTGCCGAGCGATGATCAGAAACGTGACAAACACAGGAAATAAACGTGTAATTTAAATGGCTGGGTCGACAGGGCTCTCATAGCCTGCCTTAGTCTCTAATAAATTACATGCATAGTCTACATTTTGTCAGTTCAGTCAAAACAGTTGTTATTTCCATGATCTCCATGAACAATTAGGAGGGCAGGTTCTGTGATTTGTGGCTTTCAAAATTCACTTCTCCGGTCTCTTCCCAGTTTCGCGGCAGAAATCCCGTGCATGCTGCAATTTCAAGTTGTCTACCGCCGCATCGCGTTCACTTCCTGTGGAAACAAAACTATTTCCACAAGAAGAGAAAGATCTTCTGACAGGGAAAGTATTCCTGTTAGCTCAATGCTGCTATTTCATTTTTAAAAATCAGATTTGATGTATGTTTTATGAGTCTCAGTCTTAACTGCACTATCTTTTAAGATCATTTACAATTTAGCTTTGGATTTTCCATTTACCCTTTAGCTCTCAAATCGGCTAAAAGTTTGCATTTTCTTGCTTTTGAGGTTGTGCCAGTCACCTGCTGTAACTAAATGCTTCAGGGTTCATGCACATCACCAGATAAAACAATCGCCCGGAGACTCAAGGAAGAATTTGTTGTCCTCACTGCTGTTATCACTTAAAGGCGCGGACTCTTTAGACTAATTACACATTTTTATCAGTTTAGCCTCAACTAGCAGTACTCATGTCCAGTCCTCGAGGTCCAAAGCTCTGCAGGTTTTTGACCCTACCAGACAGCGAAGTGCACCCACTGGGCACCCAGGTCCAAATAAGCCAAGAGGATACTGAGAGAGGGAAGAAGTGTTAACTAGGGTCAAAACTAGAAGAGTGCACTTAGTGGACTACAGATCTCAGCCAGGTGTATCTCCCCATCTCCAGGGCATGGACTTCAGCAACAAACCTGCTACTTTTTTTTTTTTTTTTTTTTTTGTAGGAGAAGGGAACATATGGAAGCACTGCCTGCATAACTCTCCTTCTCCAGTGCTTGAGAATAACCAGCGGAGGAGTTAGCATGCTATTGTGGTATAAAACAGGTTTTTCAAAGGCTCTGAATCACTGCAACCACGAGAGGTTCTTCATCATACAGTCTCAACGGCAGACAAAACAATACTAGGCTAATAGGACCAGGAGAATGTGAGATTAGCAGTGGACAGATACAATCACAGACGGATAGAAAAAAACAATGTTTTTCCTGCCATTACAGACCTTTGTGCAGTGCCCAAGTTGACTGAACAGGAAATATATATATATAAAAAGTTTTTATTATGTAGCTCTCAAGCTAAAAAAAAAAGTGATCTGATAAAAACATTTTGCCTGTCAGTCTGTGGATGCACGGCCTCTTAGGCAGATCTCTGCACAAATGTGACCAAGTTAAGTATGAAGTTGCACTTTCCAAAAACAACAGGCTCGTTATGTGACCATTTTGGTTGCAGTCTAGTAGCTCTGCCTTCACTAATGTTTTGGAAAATCTCAGTCAGGTCAGCTCAGGTCAGATGACGGAGAGTGAGAGAGCGAGAGAGAGCAGCAGTGGTGGAGCGAGCTACTGAATGAATGAGAAGAGGGAGCAGCGGTAGCAAGAACAAGCAAGTTACACAACCACTACAACCACAAGAGATGCTTGATGATACAGTCATAACTGCATGCTGCAATACATTTTTTTAGGTCGATAGGCCAAGTAGTATGTGATATTAATTGAGGACACACACACACACACACACACACACACACACACACACGACCAAATGCACCAAATGCATAGCCGATGTTGTGTAGATATTGTGAATTGTTATGAGAAAATGCATCCTATCAAAATCCATCCATTGTATTCAGCTGTTGAAACACCACAGGCCTATGTCACTAACTCATGCCCAGAAGACCTGTACATTTTTTTTTTTTAAGATCTACAGAACGGACAGCCTGGGTTAAACACATTTCACACAGAAACATATATGTTCCTGAAACAAACAAGCCTTGTGTACTTTTATTGGTAGAAAAAAAAAAAATCCAACCTGATGAAATTTCAGTGCCGCTAACAAAAGCAGAGTCGACCATCTGGCTTCATTTCTGTCTCTAAAATCCGTCCCTGGATGCCAGGTGAGCGCAATTAAGAGTCTAGTAGGCTAGAAAACTCACAGTTCTCAAGGACCAGATTTGAGTATCACTGCCCTTTACTTAAAATCATCCCTCAATTTTGCACAGTGCACCTTTAACAGGTAAGTCTAATCTCCAAAATGCCTGGATTGTTTTAAGTCCTTAGTTGACAATTTGATTTATGGATCTTCTATTAAGGTTTTTTAGGTGAATTTTTGCTTGACTGAATCTTGATTGATGGCACTACTAAGGCTAAGCCAAGTAGCCTGTAACCTTACGGCAGTTTGGTCTTTCTTTAGGCCAACGTCCAAAACTATTTTAAGGATCCAACTTCTAATAATTCAATTAGGACATCATACTTAGTATAGTACATACAAAATCTGAGGGATGGAGCAGTTATTGTTAAAATGTGTTGTGCTTTGATTATCCTCATCTGGCTGGTTGGTTAATTAAATTAGTGATTCTTTGCTTGTACAACTTCTTGGTCGTCAAAGTCACTCCACTGAAGTTGGTGATGTCAGTGCCAAAGAAATCAGTTATGTGGCAACATTTTCAAAAACAGCTGGCGAGAAAGTTTGGTGCCAAATATGCCACCAGAAATTGGCAAACGATGGGGGCCACAAGTCTGATTAATCATCCAAAGGTATTGTGAAGAAAAATCTGCTCAAGAACACATTATCAAGACAAATTTTCCACTCACTGAATGCATTTTCTGCATTTCGGCAATAATTAAGCTGCGCTTCAGGCTTTGGGGATTCGTGTGCAATGCCTGTTTAAGAAAGATATTTTAAAATGCCATAATTAAAAATAGGCCCAGTATAGATCACACGATTTCAAGAGTTCATTTGGAAATCACAAGTATTCAAAGCTGGCAATTAGCAGTCCTTGTCGGCAAAAGTTTTTGGAGCACGCTATTTTACATCCTGCGCTTTGTTTTTCGTCACAAACTGAATCGCACTGCTTTGCATTTTCTTTTATAACTGATCGTTGATTAGCTCGTTCTATGTAAAATTCTTTGAGATGAAATGGAAGACTCTGTAATAGGGGTGTAAAGATACACTGATTTGGATGGGGTGAATTGATTTAATGATCAGTGATCCAATATCATCGATGCAAAACACTGATCTATGTCATCATTTTAAGAGACGTCTTAATTCTGATATTCCTGCGGCACGGCCCCCCACCCGCCCCGACCACGGCAACAGTAATTTATCTTATCTGACGCTAGCTGCGTTAAACAGGCATGATGTCATCTCATATCGATCGCAGGCCCCCGAATTGAATTGAATCTAAATCACATCCTGGCAGACTTTATAATATTGGCAAATACTGTACTGTTGTCCAGAGAGCTGATATGATATGGGATCATGATGAAACTTGTGGTTTACACCCCTACTGAATGAGTAATTTGACTCTATATTTTAGAGACAGAATGGTAAAATTCCTGTCGTGCTTCTTCCCAAAATGGACTTCACAATATATGAATTCATATTTATTTATTTATGTTTATTTTACATTTATTTTGGAAGTGAAATTTCCCAATAAAGAAAATGATTTCCATCGTCATCACCCTCGTTCTGGCTCTTGTGGCTCCTGTGCTGCGGTGGTTACCTGCTGCCCCTGTTGCCGTACTTTTGCATTACGACTGTATTGTTTATAATTTGCTCAGTGGGTCGGCACCTATCGTGCACCTGTCTGGTCAGTCTGCTTCTTCCCGCTCTGTGGTCCCTCTCAAGATTTCTTCCATTTCTCCCCCCGTTACAGGTGGGGTTTTGTGGGGAGTTTTTTCTTGCCCGCTGAGGATTAAGTCAGGGGTTATCGTCCTGTTTGTTGTAAACTTGTGGGCATGTAAAGCCCTTCTAGACTGTAAACAGTGATATTGGGCTTTACTAAATAAACCTGAGCTTGAATTTAAAGTGCTGTGATGAGTCCTGCATTTTATTTCATTTTCAAATACGCTTATACCGTCTCCCTCACATGAGGACCGCCGAACAAAAAGACATTTCGTACAATTTCGAGCATGCACGGCCTTCAGCGGGGAAATCATTCAGAGGATGTGTTGCCTCTTTGAAAATACAAGTTTCTGCAGGAATTTCAACGATGAATTTGTTTATTTACTGTACCTGTATGCCGGTGGGGCTCAGCAGGCTCCACATGTCCTTATCCAGGCCGAAGACGAAGGCGTTGGCCAAGCCGTGGAGCGGGGCCGACAGGACGTGCAACAGGGTGAGCGAGAAGGACGGATCCTGTGGGTAGAAGGCGTTGTGGAGCCTGTCGGAGAGAGAGAGAGAGACAGAGAGAGAGTGTAGGACGGAGAGGCGTTAAGTTCATCCATAAAAAAGAGATGTAAATAAAGAGCCAAACGGCGAGAGAGCCTTGGAGGCGAGGACGGAGTAATTGAAGGAGAGAGTCAGAGGGCGAAGAGAGACGGTGACAGGAAAAAAAAAAAAAAAAAGGGGAAGGACGGTGAGAGAGAGGTTGATGGACAGAGAGACTGCGGGCGACGGAGAAAGAAAGAGACGGAGCGAGGGAGAGAGAGAGAGAGAGAGAGAACGTGAGTGACAGAAGGAATGAGAGACGGGGAGAATGAAAGGTAATGAGAGTGGGGGACACAGGCAGAAAGTGAGAGAGAGAGAGAGAGAGAGAGCGAGCCAGAGAGGGAGGGAGGGAGCGGCGAGGGCGGGGGAGCGAGCGAGCTTTATATCAGCGTTTAAGAGCCCATTAGGCAGCGCAAGACGGCTGGGCTGACACATTCTTGGCTGCCGCTTCGACAGCACGCAGCACTTTACAAGGACAGGGAGAAGTGTAGCGCTCCACTCCCCCTCTCCCTCTCCCTCTCATCTCGGCTTCCTGCTTCTCTTGACCACAATTTCGCTGTCCCGTTTTCCTCTTCTTTTAATTTCCATCCACAATTCCTCCCCGCTTACCCCACCACCCCTCCCTCCCCGCGACTCCAATATCACTTCCTTTCTTTGCATTCAGTTTCATCTGTCTGGATATCTCATTTTCATCTTGACACATGAGGGTGTTCCTCAATTTTTCTCTTTTTTAATTTCACTCTCGCTCCCCCCTCCCCTGCCTCGATCTCTCCCGGAGCCTGAGGCATGACTGTGAGGGGGAACCTGGGTCCTGATATTATGTGGCCTGGCTGCGAGCTAATGGCTGCCTCCGAGAACGATGCTGCTCGGCCATTAACCCTGGATTAACCCTGTATTAGCGCCGCGCGCCGGGTTAGCCCGCCGCTAATGTCTTTTATTGATCTATTAGCGAGGGCGTCAAACCCGCGCAGGGATTGCGGCGTTCAATCGTCCTGTGTCTCTGCGACGGCCGTGCATTGTGAACTAAGTGGCCGCGGCGGTTGACCTCGGGGTCGGGGAGCCCATCCCGAGAGCTACCTGTGAAAACACGGTCCCAGGCACGGGAGCGTAAGAGCCGTCGTCATCGTGTGTTTACAAGCTGCGACCTGAAGATGCGATCGCTCTGAAAAGCTGATATCTGAGGGGATAATGATTTTGGCGACGCCGGTACTGCTGTTTGCGTTTTGCGCTGAACTTTCAAGCCATCAAAAAAAAAAAAACTCGAATCACATTCAGCACTGACGACATCGTCCACACACTCCAAGCAGACACGGGCTGCTCTACCGAAAATCACGATAAAAATGAAAAAAAATCACATTTTCAGCCCGTTGGCTAATTTCCCACGCCACAATATTCACTTATTCAACAATAAAAGCCAAAGGATGCATTGGATTTTTTTTTTTTTTTTTTTTTGTACTTTCATATCAAAATCCCATCGCTTCCACATCCTTGAAAACAGTGTGTCGTCAGTGGTGTCATCACGCAAAAACAAACAAAAACCAAAACAAAAAAATGGAACAATCACGGCATTAGCGTGAAACAGAACTGCGAAGGAAGCTGCGACTTAAAACAACCCAAACAACTACAAATAATCCTAGAAAACGTGATGACAGAAATGGGAACATACACACGGCACCTCCGTCGGAGCGTGTTGTTCTTCAGGTTTAGGTTATCTTCTTCTGTTGTTTAAATTGTTCATATTTCTATTTTTTTCTTTATTCCTTGTTTATAATGTTTATATTGCTTTTTGCTATTTATTATCTGTTTATACTGTTTATAATGTAAATTTGCTTCATATCTTGCTATCCACTTTGCTGCTGTAATGTGTGAAATTTCCCCACCTTGAGACTAATAAAGGAATCTCTTATCTTATCTTATCTTATATTTGCCGTTTCATACAACAATATGGTGACTGTTTAGTTATGTTATTACTGCGTGTCTGCCACAGCTGATAGTCACAACACTCGACTGGCAGACAGCGACAGCTCAGAATAATGTCGGCGACTGTCGGTGTCCCCTCTCTCGTCTTTGAGTTTCCGCTTGCCGAGACAACGCTGACCTTCACTCTGCTTTTGGCTCTAATTTTCAATTTTTTTTAAGTTAAATATACCAATTTTTAAGTGAACATTCTCTTTTTTTTATCCTGCCTTCCCCTGGGTGATTAATCCGTTTCCATTTCCTTCATTTTGCTGTAAATAAATCTTGAGCTTCTGAAGGTGGCGCTGCTGTTGTTGCTTGTACATCACGTCCAGTGTAGCAAAGTGTTTTTTATTTTTTTATTTTATTTTTTTCCATTCCTGGGTTTTAGAACAGCGAATGTTGACGTCTTCATGAACGGGGTAAATTTCTGGCTCATTTTATCTCATCAACCAGCGAGAGGAAACCAAACCAATACTTAATTGTTGATTATTGCTTTAACAGCAGCGCAATCAGCATTTTGAAATCAATAAATCTTTACCGCCATAAAGGCCAAGTCTGGGCTACGACGCATCGAAGCAGTGAAAGTGGAGATTTCCGTTCGATTTCTGGTGCCGTTTTGTTAATTGATATTGGATTTTTGTTATTCCACAGCTAACTAGTCAAAAGTGAACTCGTCAGTGTCACTGAGAGACATTTTCAGCACAGCCACGGCGACGTTAAACAGGGAAAAGAAATCGACGATCTAAGAGAGGAGCGTTGGAGGAAAGGTTTCAGTGTCGTCCGCCGAAAATAAAAGAGCAAAGGCGTCTTAGATTGAATCCGATCTGTAGCGATGATAAACTACAACACTGGGAGAAATCCAGCACAGAAGAGGAAGAGCACGCTTCTTTCTCTCGTCTAACTCCAACTGTAGCTGCTCTCCATGTGCATCAGGTGACACATTTCCAAATGGAAAAATGGAATTACACCCGAAAAACAACAAATCAGGTCCAGAAAACACACCTGAAGTCACCAGTCAGAGCTTTTCGGGTGGAATTTTCCTAGAAATTTGTATAATTAAGTGTAATTACCCTAAACAAACAAACAAAAAAAAACACCTCCACACTGTGTTTGACACGGTGCACCAGTGGGTTCGATTTTACTGGGAAATCTCCCGGATTGTTTAACGTACAACTAATAACGTACAAATAAGAACAAAATCTTCATCTTCCACTGTATAAAACATCTCGTGGTCAATTCTCTGTTAAATATCGTGGTGTTATTATGTGGAATAACTATGTACAATTAGCTGATTCTTCTTTGACATTGTCCATATACAAAAAGAAACTTAGAAAATGCTCTTCTATTGAAGTTTCTTGATTTAGAAAAATAGAACCACTCTATATTATTTTTTATATATTTATTTTATTTTATTATTTATTATTATTATTATTTATTTATTTTATATTTTTAATTTTTTTTTAAATGTATAAATCATTGTCTATTTGTATTGTATTGTCTATTTGTATGAATTATGATTTTACTTTTTTTTTCTTTTTACATGATATTTTCAACTTGAACATTTAATATGTATTTGTGATTTTTGTATTGTGTGTATCTTAACATTAGTATTTTTTGGGGTGTGGTTTTCATATAAGCCTCTACAGGTTTCTGACCACACCTCACACATATTTTTCTTGTTTTTTTCTTGTTGTTGTTTTTATGTGATTCCCCGCCTTTCTCTTTGTATTTGTACATGTGTGAAACAAATGAATGAAAATGAGAATAGAAGCAGGGATTCCTGTTCCTCCACCACAAATGGAGCTAAACCTCTTAGAGTTTCTGTCACTGAACCTTTGCACAACAACAAAAAAAAAAAAAAAAAAAAAATTACGACGTCCCCAGTAAAGCGAGAGAGAAAAACGCACATGGAGAAACATCAAGGAGGAGGAGGGGAAAACAAGTCACAACGAGATCTTTACGACAGGAAGTAACAGAATTTATGGGAAATGTGGTCTTCATTTTGAAAACGAGTGGCACTAACAATTGCGACGGGCTACCGATGATCCCGCCTCGCTCGCTGACGCCACGCCGGGATCTCAATTCATCTGAACGCAACATCCTGACGTTTAAAAATCCTGAATATAAATGACAAGTTGAAGGCGAAGCGACTCCCTCTAACTTTCGCGAACCAGACACAGATTATGTGCTGCATTTTTCTCCCCGAAAAAAAAAAAAAAATCTCCGGCGAGAACTGCAGGTGACAACCCTCTCAGCACAGAAGATGATTATGGAGATTTGTCCATAAATCTGGTTATAATCTTCTGTTATCCTCTTTTAAAGCACCGGGTTTCAAGGTTTATTTGCCATTAATCTGTCTCAATTTTCCCTGCGTTTACCGTTTTGGAAGTTGCGAAGGGAGCCTACAAGTTTGGCTTGGAGACCCACCCTGCAGCCAGAAAATCCCCACTGTCTGCTGAGGACGCCAATTAAATGAAGTCGAAAAAAAAAATAAAAAATAAAGAAATGAACAGAAAAAGGGGGAAAGCATCGGTTGAACGAGTGAACGCCGGCGTGTCCCGGTGCCTCTCGGTGTCAGCGCTGCCTGTTTTCTGGGTTAGCCCACCGCTGTATCTCCCAGGACCAGACCAGCTGCTGCTCACATTCATTTCACTTCCCATTAAAGGTGAAATAAATCAGAAGTCCCCACACAACCCCCCCAGAGACGCAGGGCACACACACACACGCACACACACACATGCATACATACACACGCACAAGGATACGCGTGTGTACAAGTGTGTACATATAACCCGGGTCATATGCATCAAAGACGCGATGCGGAGAGGAGATGCAGTGGCGCCTGTGTGTGTGTTTTTCTGAGCGCGCGGCGGTGAGAGTGAGTGGGTCTGCGTGAAGGGGGGCTATTTCTGGCATCTCATTTTTTTTTTTTTTTTTCTTCTGCTGCCGCAAAGAAACGCGATCGGCGTCCGGGAAACGAGAGCTGGCAGCCAGCAATCATCTGCCTGCCACACACACACACACACGCACAGACGCACACACACAGACGCACACACACACACACAGAGCACCTCACAGTGCCGAGCAACACGCGCCATGGCAACGGAACAGCCGCAATTAGAGGCGAAGAGCCTTTCCCCTCCACCGAGGGAGAGACGGAGAGAGAAATGAAAGGGAGAAAGAAAGGGCGGGAGAGAGAGAGCGAGCGAGCGAGCGAGCGAGAGAGAGAGATAGAGACAGGAAGGGAGGGGGGAAGGCAGTCAGAGACGAGTGTCAGAGAAAGAGCACTGCACAGGAAGAGAGAGAGAGAGAGAGAGAGAGAGAGAGAGAAAGGAGACTGGAGGAGGGAAGGAGAGGCACGATAAAGAGGTGAGAATGTGCAAGAGGGAGCGAGGCTGTGAGGAGGGAAAGAGGGCCGAGGGCGTCGGAGGAGGAGGAGGAGGAGAGAGGCTGAAAGCGTTGGAGGTTTAGAGAAAGAGAGAGAGAGGGAGAGAGAGAGAGAGAGAGGGGGGAAATATCCAGAGAGACAGATTGCAAGACATGAGCGAGACAAACAAAAGAGATTACGTGCGAGAGAAACCGAGATAAGAAGAGAAAGGGGGGTGGAGAGAGAGAGAGAGAGAGAGAGAGAGAGAGAGAGAGAGAGAGAGAGACGGGTGGAGGCGTGCAGGGGGGAGGCAGGCTGTTTCTCCTGTGCGAGCCGGGCTAATGAAAGATGAATGAGGGAGGCAGCGGTGGGAAGGAGAGTGTGGCTGCGGGCAATGCCTGGCTGAGCCGCTCTGTGTGTGTGTGTGTGTGTGTGTGTATGTGCGTGCATGTGCATGTGTGTGTGTGTGTGTGTGTGCGGTGTAGTCGAGCAAGTCTAACAGTTGGCTGACTGGTGTTGGACAACAGGGAAGATATTGAATATACTGTATGACTCAGGAGTAAACGGTCAACAACAACAAGCAACACCGCAACCACACACACACACACACACACACACACACACACACACACACAGATGTGTAAGCTGCCAGGATAACTGGACCACCTGTAGGCATGCAGCCGATCATTAGTAGCCAGCTCGAGCAGCGGCCTGTCTCCGGGCCTCTCTCTCTCTCTCTCTCTCTCTCTCCTCAGAGCCTCCATCTATCATGCTGTCAGTCACTCTTTCGTCTCCCTCTCTCCTCGCCGCCCACCCTCCCCACCCCAAATCCCTCCCTCGCTGGCTCACCTATCTCTCTCTTTCAATCTCCCACGCTGCCAGTCTTCGCCGCTCCCTACCCATCAATTTCTCCTCCTTTCACCCGCCCTCGATCCGACGCCGCCTTTTCATCCTCCGAGATGAAAATGCAGCGGCTCGGATGAGAGGAACTCCTCGCGGGGAGCGGAGGACGGCCAGACACGGCGAAGTCACCCTGACCTCGATCGCACTTCCTCTCTCTTTGACTGCTCTTTTTTTTTTCCCCTCCTCCTCCTCCCCTTCCCCTCCTTCCCCCGGACGAATCACACGCCTCGCCGTGCCAAAACAAGGCCCCGCTGCCCGCAGTTGCTGCTGCTGACAGCACCGCTCGCCGATGCTCTGACGAACAGGGAGACGAGAGTGAGGCCAAAAACGATCGGAAACCCCTCAAATCCACGCAAGGTCGCGGCGAGACTCACGTTTTCTCAACTCCTTTTCACATTTTTCTTCCATCTAAATGCGAATACATGTGGGCAAATGACCGAAGCCGAAGAGATGCTGTGATACTGCCTTCACTTTTAAGGGTAAAGTGGGACAAGGTGGCTGCAGGAATATGGGGCATTGTGAGGGAGATAAATGCAAGTAATTGGAAATTTATTTTAACCTTGGACTCCGTTAAAATATGTTTTTTTTTCCCATACTGTACAACAATGTCACACATATTCTGTATCTGCCGGTTCAGCCTTTCATTTGAGGCTACATCGTGCTTACACTGAGTGAAATATCAAAATGCAACATGCCGTTGTTTTATAAAAAATATCTACATGTCTTGTACATCATTTTATGTGCATTTCTCTGTAATTCACACAAGACATATTTAGCATCTTTGGAAACCGTGGGATCTCCACTACGATGTAAAATACAGTGATGACAGACCAACGGGATCAACAGGGCGGAACCGGTAAAAACTCTGATGAAACACCTGTTGTGCAGGTGCAGATTTCAGAGATTAAAACACTTAAAACACACTAAAAACACACTAAAACACACTAAAACCTTTTCAGGGTCTGAAACTATTGCCCCAAATGCAGGTGGGTTATGTCAGTGTCAGGTGATGTAGTGTAGAAATAAATATGCAAAAATCCCCCCCGCTAAATACATGTTAGTTCATAGAAGACAAGACTTCAGCCCCCACAGTCTATGGTCTGCTTTGGTGGCCAGTCAAAACACACACTGAACACAAACCTGACCTCTTTTTTTTTTAACCTCAGTAAACACAATGAGGGAGAACTCTCATTTTCAAGTGTCAGCCAGATAAAAAAACATAGAGACACAACGAAAATCTAATCTAACCTTGAGAAAGACATGTAACATTTCTGTGAAAATCAAGGCCTAAATTATCTAACATGGGTCAGACGTCCAAAACAACATGGCAACACATCACAGCGGTTAAAAAAAAAAAAAAAACATAAAAGAGGAAGAGAACTCCAATGTCAAAGAAAATGTTTTACAATGTTTGCTCATTTCATACGTTACATGCATGTGGCTTCCATTTTCATATTGTGTGGGGAAAAAAAAAAAACTGTGTCTGGTAAAATGTCCAAGTGTCTGGTTCAAGAAAAAGCCTCTGCCGGAAGTTGAATTTAAGACCAATATAAAAACCAGCATTTACACACAAAGCTGGCAAAAGCCAATTAAACACAGCTAATGAAAGTTTTGACACAAATGGGTAGTTTGAGAAAAAAAAAAAAAAAAAAACTGTCAAGGGGTACGAGGTCCAATTATATTTAATAAAGCAGACACAATAAGGGGAAAACACTTTTCATGTTGCGGTCCTAATCATGTTTTATATTAATCTAAGAGCGCACACAAAGAAACCTGAGCCCTCTAATAACTGTATTTGAGACACTCCTCTGTTTTTAAAGGACGATTGTGGTGTTTTTGAAGTTGGGCTTCTCCCTCTCTCTCACGCTGCCTAACCCTAACATTTTGACTCCAAACACACGATGTAGGGAGGAAATGCACCATCCACCATGCAGCACTGACAGACACGTATAAATGTCCTTTTTGGATTCAAAATGCTGAGTCTTTAATCCATCAGCCTTACTGCCACAGGTTGTGTCTCCTCTGCCTCCCTCGGCTTCTCTTTGTCTAACGGACTGGAGACTGAGCACTTTCAATCCAAAAAAAAAAAAAAAAAAACAAAAAAAAACTTTACAGGTGTTCTTCAGTGCTGCTTCACAAACGGCTCACCTGACCCACAAAGTTAATTGGAGCCTGATTTTTGGCAGTAAGTTTCTCAACACAACATCTCGGCTTTTCACCGATCTGATCAGCTATATCGGATCGGCCGATATTTTGCATTTTATACAATTTGTGTGATCAGCTGTGATGTCTTAATTCACCGATCCGATCAATGACGTCACTGTCGTGTTGAAACTTTTTGCAGATGCTCCCGTCACATTGTTTCATCTGTCTCATTTACTCCGAAGAAGTTCCACACCACCGCCATGTTAGTTTTGACAATAAAGTTTTTTGAATCTTGTATCACTCGCTGTCGGATTCAAACGAACACGTCGGTGGTCTTCAAAGTGTCTGAGAAAGAGAAAACTCAAGCCATTTGCAATCTGTGCAACACTGCAGTACCTCTGTCAGGTTGAGGCATGGCAAAGATGAATAAACATTGGCAAAGATGCTTGAGAATACTTTTGTTGATACTCAGTAAACGGCACAGAAGTATATACAGTAAATAAACAGGTTATTTGCTCCCTGAAGTGATTGGATCAGTGATCGGTGATCGGTTTAGTCTTTACGTGCACTACTGGTAGATAACACATAAAGACTGGAGGGGAAGGGGTGACTCCATAAGGCTGGATCAAGTCTGACAGCGTCGGGTTCTGTCACTTGGTCTCATGGTTTCACACGAACCCTGAACCTCCGTCGGAGCGGGTTGTTAGGTTATTTTCCTCTGCTGTTTAAATTGTTCATATTTCTATTTTTTATATATTCCTTGTTTATAGTGTTTATATTGCTTGCTGCTATTTATCATCTGTTTATACTGTAAATTTCTTTCTAAATTTGCACATTGCCCACATCTATGCACACGTTTTTTTGCACATTGTGTACTTAGATCTCTAGTGTCATATTTTATTCTTTTTTTTTTTATTATTTATTTAATCTTGTAATCCTGCGATGGACTGGCGACCTGTCCAGGGTGTCTCACTGCCTTCGCCCTATGTGTGCTGGGATAGGCTCCAGCACCCCCCCGCGACTCTAGTGAGGATAAGCGGTTTAGAAGATGAATGAATGAATGAATCTTGTAATCTGTGGATACTGGTGAAAACTGTGAATTTCCTTCGGGATGAATAAAGTATCTATCTATCTATCTCTCTATCTATCTATCTAGTTTAAACTCACTGATCGGTGATCGGCCCCAAAAATCCTGATGGTGTAAAGCCTAATAACAAAAGCCGCAAAAGGTTTTGTAGTGACCAACAGACGGTAAAGAAGTAAGAAATACTGATTCAAAAATGCTGAGATTGTCCTTTGTGGATTTGGATCATTTATTTAAAGCCGTTATGAGACTTTTTGATGAGCGGTAGAAACCCTGGTTCAGGAACTAGAGCAGATCTTTGAATCTGAATCACTTTTATTGTCATTTTCCCCGCGTACCTACATACATCAGAGCTCATTCAATAAACATAAAAGCTAAAAATCGAGGACGTAACATAGACAAACATTTAAAAAGAGCCCCACTGTGACATGCAGTTCATATCTATAAATAAATATATTGAACTCTGAGGACATATAACGTCCATGCACTTTTGGGTAAGTGTGACAGTATGTATTTAAGCCGTGGTTTGTGTGCGGTCTTTGTGGTGTGTGTGTGTGTGTGTGTGTGAGTGTGTGTGTCACTGCTCATGCACGGGTTGAAACTGGGGCATAATCCCCTTTCATCATGGGGTCAATATGGGGACAAGTCTGACAGTTGAGGGTATGACTCCCATTATACACACACCCACGCCTGACTGCGCGCACACACACACACACACACACACACAAACACAAACTCCCGTCACCCCTCTGTGTTAACATTTCAGGGAATATTTCCGTTGCTGAAATCAAGCCGAAACACAAAAATAGACGTGGTTTGTAGGAACAAAACACACACACACACACACACACACAAACAATCACGCATGTTTGCGCGCGCACACACACACACACACACACACAATAAGAGACAAATAGGCACACACAGACCCTAGGGAGTGAAGTGGCTAACGTTCACCAACAGAATAAAACCCAAACAAAGAGACATCCTGTTTCCTGGAACACAACACCACTCAGCCCTCTGTGCTGTGAGCAGCCAGCAAACACACACACACACACACACACACACACAAACACACGCCCAATCTGCTGCCTACATTGACGCCCATGTGTTTTCCTCTGCCTGATTCGTGTACCGACGTGTGTCTGTGTGTCCAGCGATGCCACTGGCTGTGCCTTTGAGTGTTTGCGCACGAGTTTATCCTTGTGAGTGGCTGTGGTTTTGTGTGTGTGTGTGTGTGTGTGCGTGTGCGAGAGGGAGAGAGACAGAGAGAGCGAGCAGATGACAGAGTAGGCTTTAGCGATTCCCTGGAGTGTGAGGCAGCGTTTACGGCACTCTCAGAGCAGCCAGAGTGATGAATATTTAAAGACGTGCCTGAAAGAGCAGAGGGAGGGGAAGCAGGGTGTGTGTGTGTGCGCGCGCCTGTGTGTGTGTGTGTGCGTGTTTGCATATGTGTGTGTACGCGTACCTCAGTGTGTGTGAGGCAGAGTATCTATCAGCCTTGCCATTTGTCTGTGCATGTATATGTCTGCACATGCACGTATATGCCTGTATATAATTTTGCGTGCCTATATACGTGCCTGTATAAGTTTGTAGATGCGTAGATGTGCCCGTATGTGCGTTTACAGGCCTGTGTGTTGCCGTGGTTATGTGAAGCCTTGGGCTGCATCATTTTCCTTGATGATTAATCCATCTTTTTTTTTTTTTTTTTTCCTCTAATCAACCGATTAACCGTTTAGACTGTTACGTGTCAAAAACAGTGACAAACGCTCATGGAAAGTCAGCAGAGACCGAGGTGATGCTGCTCAATTTCTTCCTTTGTCTCACACACAAAAAAAAAAAAAAAAAAAAAACTTCAAAGGATTCATTTTATCATGACACGATGAGAGAAAAGTAAATAAAACGTTAGCCTCGTCGTGATTTGAGCAAAGCGGTAACCCGGAAAATGTTTGGCTTTTTTTTTTTTTTTTTTTTTTTACTTCATTAAAGAATAAAGCGATTCATCATTTATTGAAATTAAATCGGATCGTTTCGGCTCGAGTGAATACAGTCGTCCCTCGCTGTAACGCGGTTCACCTTTCGCGGCCTCGTAGTTTCGCGGATTTTTATTTAGTGCAATTTTGCACGCTTTTTTTTTTTTTTTACTTATTTTTCTACAAAGGTTTGAACTTTGCGAGTGTTTAAACAAGAGAGAAAAGTGAAAAAATGTTAATGCCTGTCTGAGAAAAGTGTATAAAGTGTGTAGTGAGGGGTTTTACAGCCTTAAAACATCTATAATCATTGTAAAAAAAAATAATAAAGCGGACTACTTCGCGGATTTCGCCTATTGTGGGTTATTTTTAGAACGTAACTCCCGTGATTAACGAGGGACCACTACAGTAAATAAACAGGTTATTTAAATCGATATATTGCTCCCTGATGTGATTGGATCGGTGATCGGTTTATTTAAACTCACTGATCGGTGATCGGCCCCAAAAATCCTGATGGTGTAAAGCCTAATAACAAAAGCCGCAAAAGGTTTAGTAGTGACCAACAGACGGTAAAGAAATAAGAAATACTGATCCGTATGTGCGTTTACAGGCCTGTGTGTTGCTGTGGTTATGAGAAGCCTCGGGCTGCATCTGGCAATCATTTTCCTTGATGATGAT